>NW_006256852.1:4589385-4635807 GCF_000478725.1 Eutrema salsugineum | reverse complement strand
ATTAGGACAACTAGGACAACTAGGACAACTATGACACCTATGAAAATTACAACAACTAGGACAATTCGGGCAACTAGGACAACTAGGACAACTATGACAACTATGAAAATTACAACAACTAGGACAATTCGGGCAACTAGGACAACTAGGACAACTATGACAACTATGAAAATTACAACAACTAGGACAATTCGGGCAACTAGGACAACTAGGACAACTATGACAACTATGAAAATTACAACAACTAGGACAATTCGGGCAAATATAGACCTAAACCCTTAACTTATTTCTTTTAATTACTAAACACTAAACAAATATAGCCCTAAACTAATTTCTGAAAATAAGCTAAACCATTAGTGTTTCTAATGAAATAACCCTTATGGTATAAGGCATTTTTTGACAATGGTTTCCATCTTATAAGAGGCTAAACGTAAAAATATAGGAAATATAAAAAGATGGGAGCGAAACCCTTGGGGCAGGTATACAATTTTCAAGGGTTGAGGGGACAACTAAAAAAACGGGAAAATTGATAAAGGACAACTGGAAAAACTTAAAAATCAACCAAAGGACAACTATGACATATTTGGGACAACCGGACAACTAGGTACAACTATATGTTATTTTCACCAGAAAATGCACGCGTGAGAATGGCGGCTGAGGATAATATTATATGTTATTTTCCTCTTTACTTTTCTGGTGACATCATAGTTGTCGTTTACCGTTTTCTCTTTCATAGACAAGGGTCGAACCCTTCTTCTCCAATTATTCTCTTTCCCATTTTTTTTCCCCCAAATAGTTTTTAAGGGTTTCCTCAGAAAGCCCTCGCCGCAACATGGATAAATATCAGAAAGCCCTCGCGAAATTGGCTGAAAAGAATAATGATGGCTCTTCTTCTGTCTTGCCTAAGAAAGACTACGGGATGACCATTCTTCCATGCCCTGTACAAAAGGGAATTCCAAAGGTTTGTTATTGCGGCATAGCTCCAATTGGGTGTTTAACTGACAACTCCTCGCTGGAAAAGGGCCGGAAATATTACGGTTGCTTCTACGGCTGTTGTGGCCCAAAAAATTTCCCGGATGTAAGTTTACTCCTCAAGTCAATCTATTTTTTTTTGTCTTTCTAAATAGAATTTCAGCCGATTTACTGGTTTTCAGGTTCCCAGTTGTGGCTTTAAGAAGTGGTGGGATGTCGCCATTCTAGAAGAGATTGAAATGTTAAACGACACCCAAGAAGCCATGCGGTCTTTGTTTGACACCATTCTCTCGAAACTCAACCAGTTGGAGTCCAAGGTGGCATCTCTTGAGCCCGCTATGGATAAGACGAAAGGTTGAAGAAGATTTGATGTGGTTGGGAGTTCTTATGTGAGCGTGTTTTCCTTTGTTCATCATGTTTGTTTTTGTTCTCCTTTGTAATATCCCACAACTATTTCGAATAAATCTCATGTTATGTTTCTTATTCAGATTAAGTTGTCCTTGTTGTCCTAAGCAAAAGAAAGAAAGTTGTCCTTATTATCCCTGTTGTCCTAAACATAGTCGTCCTTGTTGTCTTTATTGTCCATGTTGTCCTAAACATAGTTGTCCTTGTTGTCCCTGTTGTCCCTGTTGTCCTAAACTACATAGTTATAGTTGAAACACTTCTCCTAAAACAAAATAAATCGTCAACCCAAACAAAATAAACATACTTGTCCTTGTTGTCCTAAACAAAAGAAACGTGTCCGAAACCCAAACAACTAAACAAAAGAAATAAACCACACAATCTACTTCTTCGCTTTTTTGGTCTTCCCCCCAGAGACAAAAGGCGACTGCTTGTACTTCGATGTCTTCTGGGGCCTCTTAGTTCCAGCTCTACCGCCTTTGGATGAGGATGCTCTACTGCCTATGGATGAGGATGCGCCTTTTGATGATGATGTGGATGGTGGTGGTGCGGATGATGCCCGAACATCCCAGTACATGCATTCTAATTCCTCCGACGAGTCAACGATCTTGATCTTGTACCGGTTGTTGGCTAAAACCACCCTCACTATTCCTTGGCGCCATACATCACGATGCAACACCTCCACACGATCCAACAACGAGAAGGAGGATTCTGGTGGAGGTGCCGGTGCGCTTGGAGGTGTCGGTGCGCTTGGAGGTGCCGGTGCGCTTGGAGGGGTCCCTCCTCCTGCGGTCCGAGGAGATGAAACTGATGCCGGTGCGCTTCGAGGGGGGGCCACTGCGGGTCGACCAGAGGAGACTGGTGAGGAGGCGGGTGGTGGAGATGATGGGCGGGGAAGCACTAGCTGTTCGAGGGTCGCAACCCTTTTCTCTAACAGACCCACTAAACCCTTAAGCTCCAGGATTGATGTCGTCTCAGGTTCAGATACTTGAGGAGCCTCGGAAGTGAATCCACCTCGATGTCGAATGTCTAACTCATACAAAGATCTCCAGAAGATCTTCTTCTTCTTCACCGTGAGATGATCCATCCAACTCTCAACACCCACATCAATGACCCCTATCCCATCATCATAGCCAGGATCTAATATCCGACGCAAAAGTCTTTCTTCACCCAAGTTTTCAGGCTTCAAGATGCTATGAATATCCTGCCAATATAAACAAACACAAATTATTGAACCAATTGTAACAACATTGACATAGTTGTACTAGTTGTCCTAATTGCCCCACAACCCATAATTCTTATTTTTATACATAGTTGTACTAGTTGTCCTAATTGCCCCACGACCCATAATTCTTATTTTTATACTTAGTTGTACTAGTTGTCCTAATTGTCCCACGACCCATAATTCTATTTTTTCCCTTAGTTGTACTAGTTGTCCTAATTGTCCCACGACCCATAATTCTATTTTTTCCATAAGTTGTACCAGTTGTCCTTAAACCACTAACTGCAAGTCAATCAGAGTTCTACCCTAACCAAAACCAGCAAACACTAACCTTTGCACTTGTTCCGATTGCCGCATTTATATCATCCAACGGAATGCCTTTCATGCAAACTTCAGTGAACTTGTGCTTGCACATCCTTGGACAGTCTTCGAGGGCAGGTACAGCTTCTCGGAATTTGCGGCCAAGGCTAGGAATACACTCAAAAGCAAGTATCTACACAAAAAGTAAAAACAGATCATTATTAAATTATGAAAAATTATGCATTATAAGAAATGGTAACTAAGAATTACCTGTAGAGGTAGAATGAAACCAGAAAGAGGACATTCAGCTTTTTTGTCTTTCATGCTGCCATCAAACTTCGCCATCACACGCCTGATCTCCTTCATCATGATATCAAATGTGTAACGCCCCCAAGGGAACGTTTTACACACGTTCAAGTTGTCCATATGCACCTAATCACGTAAAACACAGTTGTCCCAGTTGTCCATATGCACCAAATTACTTCAAACTTAGTTGTCCCTGTTGTCCTAGTTGTCCATACGCACCTAATTACGAAAAACCAAGTTGTCCCTGTTCGCTAGATGTTATATACAGTTGTCCTAGTTGTCCGGATATTGCCTACTTATGTAAAGCTAACTATTCTATACAGTTGTCCAAGTTGTCCAGGTGTAACAAGAAATTCATTTCAAAATATAGTTACCTCTAAATCTCCCTCTGATTCCGTTAACAACAAACCAGCACTCGCTAAGCCTTTCAGTATGAGCAGTGTGAAGGAGAAGCATCCACAATCCTTGATTCATGTGGTTGGGCTCCTTGAACATGTGAAAAATGTGCTTAAATTGAGGATGCGCTCTAAACCATGCTTTCTCCTCAGCAAGTTCATCAATCTTGTCCACAACTTTCCTAACTGAGCACCTTGTCAATATTCTACAACCTTGGCTGTACTCGGTTGGCTCGAAGTAAAGCCTCTCAGGCACCATCGGTTGCCATCACACGCCTGATCTCCTTCATCATGATATCAAATGTGTAACGCCCCCAAGGGAACGTTTTACACACGTTCAAGTTGTCCATATGCACCTAATCACGTAAAACACAGTTGTCCCAGTTGTCCATATGCACCAAATTACTTCAAACTTAGTTGTCCCTGTTGTCCTAGTTGTCCATACGCACCTAATTACGAAAAACCAAGTTGTCCCTGTTCGCTAGATGTTATATACAGTTGTCCTAGTTGTCCGGATATTGCCTACTTATGTAAAGCTAACTATTCTATACAGTTGTCCAAGTTGTCCAGGTGTAACAAGAATTCATTTCAAAATATAGTTACCTCTAAATCTCCCTCTGATTCTTCTTGCTCTGATTGGTCATGTGCTTCTTCCTCTGAATTTTCTACCTCTTCTCCTTCTTCCTCTTCTCTTTCTTCCTCTTCTCTTTCTTCCTCTTCTCTTTCTTCCTCTGAATTTTCCCCCACTTCTCTTTCTTCCTCTGAATTTTCTCCCTCTTCTCTTCCTTTCCCGGAATTTTCTTCCTCTTCTCTTTCTTTCTCTCCTTCTTCCTCTTCTTCTGCATCTTTCTCGGATTCCTCTTCTGCTGCAGTATCTTTTTCCGATACCTCTTCCGCTACCTCTCCTTCTTTCTGGGATTTCTCCGCTGGTCCCTCTTTCTCGGGTTCATCTTCCTCACACTCTTCCATGGCGGCTTTATTCGTGGTTTCCGATACTCGTCGTTCTTCTTCCATGGGTGCGGTTTCATGTGCTTGACTGGTGGTTTCGGAAATCGCTGCTTCTCCTTCTATGGGTGTTGGTGCCGCTTCATTGTTCGTTTCCACAACTGGTGGTTCTTCTTCCATGGTTGTTGGTGCGGTTTCCGCCGCTTGATTTGTGGTCTCGGAATTCGCTTCTTCTCCTTCTAACACTCCTTCTTCTTCTCTCGGACTAACTTCAGGGGGTTGTTCATCAATCGCCGGTTCCTCTTCTCTCCGAGTTGTTTCGGGGTCTTCATCTCCTCTGGCTGCTTCTTCGCTGCTATTGGGTAATTTGGGTTCTTCGGAATCGTAGATCACCCCGCCGTAACGAGTTTTAACCATAGCTATCGCCGATGATGGAGAAGAAAGGAATGAGCGAATTAGGAGTTAGGGTTTAGGGTTAACAAGAGAGAGTTATATAGTAGAGGGAAGAGGAAGTTACGATTTTGGAGAAATCAAATCGATTAGGGTTTGTGAGAGGATTTTCGGTTTCTTCGTGAGATTGGGAAGTTGCAGGAATTTCGGAGAAGAGGGGAACGGGAGTGAGTGAGGGAGTTAGCCGTTTCGCGAGAGAAGAGAATCGATTTTGATCAATTCGGTCTGAGTTGGTTTTTAGTTGAACCAAATCAACTTCGGTTTAAGGTTTTCAATTTTCTGTTTTCGATTTTTAATTTAATTTCGGTTTATTTTTTTTAATTAAATTGAATTATTATCGGGTTAACGGGTGGACTTCATTCGGGTGGGTTTTATCCAGGTATTTTCATTAATATTGACACTTCTAAGGATAATCGTAGAATTTCCCATCCTTTTGTAATTAAAAAAAAATACAAAAGAAATTAATTAATAAAATTATGGTTTTTCAGCCTTTTTCTTCACCATTTATGGCTTTTCAGCCGAGCGCTCGAAGGATCCCATAGATCTCAGCCAATTGATCATGCGATCTGATTGCTCGGACGAGCGTTTGTGAGTCGGAGTTCAGGACAAGCTGGTTCAGTTGAGGCTTTTTGCATGAAGGAGAGCTTCCCTGATCGCGATCGCTTCTGCTGCGAGAGGCGACGAAACGAAGTGAGTTACCTTGGACATTTCCGCTAGTACCCTGTTGTCGTTGTTGTAACAGATCCAGCCAATCCCTGCCATCTGATTCTCAGCCCTCCAAGCCGCATCTGTAAAACAAGAGATGACTCCAGGTCGTAGATTTGGTCTATGCGAGAGAGATGCTTTTCGATTCTTTTGCTCTACTTTGGGTTGGGCATTCTGCCATTCTCGAGCATCACTAATCGCTTTTGATATGATATCTTGCGCAGAGAAAGCCCTGTCTTCAAAAATCAGGCGATTTCGCGCTGTCCACAGAGACCAACAGATCCAGGGGAAAAGTGCTGTTGAGCTCACTCCAATTATTGGGAGGCAGATCCATGATCTAGATGCTTCGAGTGCGATGTCTAGCCGGGGAAAATCGAGGGGGTACACTGGATCTTTAAACGGGGCACTGATCCAGACGTCTTTCGCGAAAGCGCAATGGAGGAGAAGGTGTTCCGGAGATTCCAGATCGCCACATCTAGGGCAGGTAACGTTTGCCTCTATTACTTGGTTTAGCAGATTCTCACCAATACCAATCGCTCCTTGGAGAACTTTCCATAGGAATAACTTTAGTATAGGAGAGTAAACACCATTCCAGATATTAGAGATCCAGTTGAAATTTGGAAGGTGGATGGCTTCGTTTTGGTCTCTATTCGCCTCATTTTGAAGTCTTTGTTGATACCCTGATTTTGTCGTATAGATACCATCTGGGTTCGCCAGCCACATAAACTTGTCTTTTGCTCCAGTCAGACTCGGCTTGATGCATTGGATAACGTGAAGCAGATCAGGTATGTAAGCTGTGACTTTCTGTTCGTTCCATGTATTTGAGTCTGAGTTTAGAAGGTCAGCAACTCTTAGCTTTGTTACTTCCTTTGTAGTAGGTCCAAAAAGGTGGACTGGGTTTTCCATTGAGAGCCAAGCATCAGACCAGACCATTGTATCTTTTCCATCACTGATGGCTTTCCCTAGGTGTGACCGGAGGAGATCTCTTCCAAGGAGAATACCACTCCATCCATGTGAGGATGCGGGGTGATGGGGAACCTCAAGGAAACCGGTTTCGTGATAGTATTTTCCCAGCAGGGTTCGAGCCAAGAGGCATGAGGGGTTCATTAGAATGCGCCAGCTTAGCTTTGCGAGGAGGGCATCGTTGAAAGCCTGAATATCTTTGAAACCCAGCCCTCCATTCTTCTTAGACTTGGTAAGAAGCTTCCACGATCTCCAACACATTTTCTTAACTCCATTTTTTTCATCCCACCAAAATCTGGTTAGGGCTGATTGGATTCTTTTGCATAGGCTAGCTGGGAGCTTAAAATATGTCATGGTATATGTTGGGATGGCAGAGAGTACTGACTTTAGCAAAGTCAATTTTCCGGCGCTTGAAAGGAACCTTGATGACCAACTCGCAGCTTTCTGCCTAATGTGATCCACAATGAGAGAGAACATATCCTTTTGATTCCTTCCAAAGTGCTCAGGGAGGCCAAGATATTTTCCTTGGCCACCCTCCTTTGATATTCCAAGTGTCGCTTTAGTATCCTCACAAACATCTGGGGTGTTTTGGATGAAAAAGTTATCGATGATTTTGCCATATTTATCTTTTGCCCCGATGCCATTTCATATTTGTGAAGGATGTCTTTAAGAGCTGATGAGTTTCCTTTGTTTGCCTTGCAGAAAAACATCATGTCATCCGCAAAAAGAAGGTGGTTTATGCGGGGGGCTTCCTCTAGCGACTCTAAGCCCAGGTAAGCGACCTTTCTCTTTTGCATCTCGGCATAGGCCAGATAAGAGTTCGCCGCATAAGATAAATATATACAGAGATAAAGGGTCTCTTTGACGTATCCCTCTCTCAGGCACCACCAATCCCTGAGCCGCATCATTTATAAGATAGAAGTAGGATACCGTTGATACACATTGAGTTATCCAGTTGATCCATTTAGGGTGGAAACCGAGTTTTTGTTGGATAAGATGTAGAAAACCCCACTCTATTCTATCGTAGGCCTTGCTCATGTCAATCTTCACGGCCATAGGGCAGTGTTTCTTTGCATCGGAAGTCTTTAGATAGTGTAGCATTTCATGGGTAATCATTACATTATCTGAGATCGCTCTGCCTGGAATGAAAGCTGATTGGTTTTCCGAAATGATGCCATTGAGCAGGGGTTGAAACCGGAGAGTCAAAGAGCTTGGAGATGATTTTATAGAAGACATTACACAGCGCAATGGGTTGGTAGTCAGCTACAGTCTTCGGACTCTTTATCTTCGGGATCAGCCTTGACTTCTTTGATAATTGCAGGTCCCACCACCTCCCAGTTTCATTGAAAGAAACTCGATGAGAAGCCATCAGGCCCTGGCGCCTTGTCAGGGTGTATCGCGAACATGGCTCTTTTGATTTCCTCCGGTGAAGGATCGGCTATCAGACGTTCATTATCCAGCCTCGTGATACAAGGTTTTTGATGATCTAATCCACGATTCCTGAACTGTCTGAGCTTGTGGAGGTGAAAAGGTATTTGTAGTAGTCCGTTATGACTTTTGCGATTTGTTCTTCTTCATAGACAGGTGATCCGTTGATATCCTCTATCATCATAAACTTATTTATCGTTTTCCTCCCCTTTGTTATAGCATGAAAATACCCTGTGTTGTTATCTCCTAGGGACAGCCACAATTGTCTACTTTTTTGCTTCCAAAATTCCTCTTCAGCTTTGTAGGCCATCGATAGTTCAGCGTTTAAACTTTGGATGGAAGCTTCATCACCATTGGCGTTTGACATGACATGGCCTCATCAAGCTTGATTCTGGTTGCTTCAATAACCTTCTTGTTATTTATATGGTTCTCCCTGTTCCATTTTGATATCTCTTTCCTGCAATTTGAGATCCTTGTAGTCACTAAATCCTCTGGGTTTGAGTTCCAAGTAGATGCTATCAGATTCTGGATTTCCTCATTTGATTGCATACGCCTATCATATCGGAATAAACCTCTCTTTTTCCTATTTGCAGGCTCAAAAAGGAGATAATTGGTCTGTGATTGGACCCTTCAAACCGCAGGTATGCACTTCTGCCTGAGGGGAAGATCTCAACCCAGGCACTATTGGAGAGGGCACGGTCCAGCCTACAGAACACCTTATGAGAATGTCGAGTACCTTATGAGAAATCCAGCTTCCACATTCACGACATCTAATATGGATTTGTCTTATTTCTCTACGAGATATGGGCTGCTTTGGGCCTCTAATCGAACTTAAAAATCATTTTTAAACCGTTATCTTTCAATTTCTAGGCTGATTCCATTTTAGCTTTTACTCTTAACAAATAAAAGTATCACATGTAATATGTAGCGTTCTATATCAGTGAAATATCCACGTTGACGACAAAAATAATTGACCTAAGTTCAATCATAATTCGGTGCAATTTAAGTCGGCAATCTAACAAATACGTGTAACAGCATTTATTTATTTTTTTGGAAAAAAGTAAGATTAAAAGTACAAATGACGTGCCATTTATTGGCCAACTAAAAATTTAAAAGCTATATTAAATAACCCGTAACGCCTTGTGCTCTTTTGCTCTCTATTCATTGACCGACACGTTCTTCCTTTTCTCTCCGATCTAGGGTTTTTGCTCAACATCAACGATGATCCATCTCCTTTACTCGGTGCTCTTCGCCGAAATGGCGTTAATCCTCCTTCTCCTCTTCAAGACACCTCTCCGAAAGCTCATCATCCTCACCTTCGATCGTATCAAGCGCGGCCGTGGCCCCGTCGTCGTCAAAACCATCGGCGCCACCGTCTTCGTCGTTCTAATGTCAAGCGTCTACAGTTTGCTCAGTATACAGCGCCGATCCGAGGATGGTGCCGCTCTCAATCCTACTGATCAAGTCCTGGCGTCGAAGCATATGCTTGAAGCTTCTCTAATGGGTAAATTACGTTTCGCTCTCTTAAATCAGTAAGAAATGTTTGTAGGAATGATTATTGAATTCTTTAGATTGGAACGGATGTCGGAACTCTCGGATTAGAAATCGATTAGTTGCTGAATCAACAATTTCAAAGTGCTTTTTATTCGTATTCTTGATAAACTAGCAGATGGTTGGGAATGTAAGGTGTGATTAGAAAAAAATCGTGATCTTTAGCATATACATTTGGTTTGATCATGTGAATACTCTAATACAAATCCGATTTGTTTTGATGTTACTCTTTGTTTTGGTTATTGAACGTTCATCTTTCAGGATTTGTGCTATTTCTCTAACCCGTGGTTGATCGGCTACTCTATTACATTAGAGAACTTGGGTTACTAGGAATACAATGAACTTTTGGCATCACTGATGCTGAATCAACAGTTTGAAGTGATTTTCTTGATAAACCAGTGTGGAATTAAGGAGTATAATTAAGGAAAACCGTGATATATATATGAGTTGATATCAGATTTCAAAAGGATTAGATCTGATAATTACCACTCTAATACGAATCTGATTTTCTTTGGGTTTGATTGAGGTTATTGAACGTTTTATATTGCAGGATTTGTGCTGTTTCTCTCGCTCATGATTGATCGACTACATCATTACATCAGAGAGCTTCGGTTACTGAGGAAGACAATGGAAACTGCGAAGAAACAGAATAGAGGTTTCGAAGATGGGAAAAACACTAGCGGGGAGGAAGTCAAAGCCCTTGTGGAAGAAATCGCGGCTCTGAAGTCGAAAATCGGGAAATTAGAATCGGAAAGTGAAAGCAAAGGAAAAGAACTAAAAGGAGCACGAGCTGAAACAGAGGCTCTGAGAAAACAAGCTGATGGGTTCCTTATGGAATATGATAGGCTGCTTGAGGATAATCAGAATCTCAGGAACCAATTGGAGTCTATTGACCAGAGTCCAGAGGCTAAGAAGAGTATGTGAAATAGAGATAAAAACAAGGGTATAATGTAATAATCTGCTGTATTTGAAGAGCACTAAGTAATTGTAGGAACTGTGACTTTTCCGATTTTTGCTTAATGTAAGGTTGTATCATCTCATCCTCAAAAATACTGTGTTTTCAATATCGAGTAGATATGTTATCTTACACTTTCAAATACTTTTAAAATGTCACTACAAAATTGGTCATCAGAGTGAAATTTCATCATCCTAATACTGTAATACACAATCAGCTGGTCATTACAAATTGTGAAATTCATCACCCTGGATCATCATCGACAATTTCTCCGCATCTACATAACTGATACAACTTGAAAGGGTGTATCACAAAGCATGCTGTTTTTACTTATCAACTCTTTTTGTTTTTGTTTTTTGTTTGTCTAACCATTGTGCGCAAGGGCAGGATCTGAATACAATGTCTCATACTACAAGTTTTCCTTCTAGTTGCCCAAATACATTTTTTCCTACCATATGAGGTTAAGAAAATAAAAATGACAAGTGTGTTTAAGATCTGCTAGCTTCACTGGAAACAGAGAACTGTAGACAGAACATGACAGAAAAGAGCAAATCAGAAGACTCCTATTGCTGATTTTCCTTCTTGAAAATCATTGAATTTCCCAATGTCATCAGTCCAGCTTCTCAAGCTCTGACATCCTCTCAATGATTGCCTACAACAAAAGAGTTGATGAATATATATTTTTTTTCAGTTTAGTGCCAACAATAAGAGAAAATAAAAAATAAAGCTTGAGATAAGGGAAAAAAAAATAGTTTTATAAGCACCCGCTTGCTTGTTTCTTGAAGCTCTCCGGCAAGAATGAATTCATCGAGTATTAAGTATACCTTAGATGAACCAACCATTTTGAATTAGTAGACATTTAACATAAACAAAGAACGGATATAGAAAATTCGAAGCAACACACTTATACATCAGACTTTTTGCCTTGAAGAGACTCAAGCTTGATATGGCCAAAGAAGAACCATCACTAACCATTGTGAATTAGTAATTAAACAAAATGAACAAAGAACGAATACATAAATTTTGGAGCACAACATATTATATTTTCAGTCTTTTTGCCTTAGAGAGACACAACTCACAAGCTTGATACGATAAGGCCAAAGAAGATTCATCACTAACCATTGTGAATTAGTAAGTAAATAAATTTAACAAAGAATGCATATAGAATTTTCGGAGCAACACATGTATCTATTAGTCTATTTTCCTTATACACAAGCCTGATATGTTGCCAAATAAGAATAATCAGTTAATCACTAACCATTGTGATAAGGAAGTAAACAAAATTAACATAGAACGCATAAAGAAATTTCAAAGAAACACTATACATCAGTCTTTTTGCCTCAAAGAGACACAAGCTTGATATGATAAGGCCAAAGAAATAATCACTAACTAATGTGATAGATAAGTATACATAATGAACAAAGAACGCAGACAATAATTTCGAAGAAACACATTTATACATCAGTCTTTTTGCCTTAAAGAGACACAAGCTTGATATATGATAAGGCCAAAGAACTAACCATTGTGAATTAGTAAGTAAACAAAATCAACAAAGAACGCATATAGAAATTTCGAAGCAACACATTTATATACATCAGTCTTTTTTCCTTAAAGAGACACAAACTTGATTATCATAAGGCCAAACAAAAGTCATCACTAAGTATTTTCCAAAAAGGCCCTTAGTAAATATCACGAAGAATATGCTAATCATAGGTACAAAAGAAACAATGACACAATCATTCTCTACGATTTATATGAGCGATGCGGCCCACCAAGAACAGAAGATTGAAACAGTTTGAGGACTTACATGAAGAATAAATAAAAGAAAGAAAGTAAAGAAGTAATGGTACCTTGTGGAAATTAAACACCAAATCAAGCTCGCATACATTGCTGAAGAAATGATCCAAAATCTCGACGAACAAGTGGATACATTCAAGGTAAGCCAACTCATTGTCCGTTATGTCGACGCACAACGAGAAAAACAATCCAGCATAGCGCCTGTATATAACCTTATGCGTTCTAAACTGCAAAAACGGTTAAACAATAAAACAAATCTCACTTATAGATACAAATGATGACAAGTTTAGAGAATGAAACCAGTGTACTACATAGTATATATGATATATGATATAAGCATGATTCAGAACCCTAACTAACTTGATTTTGTTGGTGTTGATCTAAAGGCCAATCCAATTGACTTTGTTCGACAACTAGCAAAACCTGTAACAAGAATCTTAAAACTCTAGTCTCGTTAAGCAAGACCCACAAACCTCAACGAAATTTGTGAACTTTGAGTCGCGATTCACCACCAATCTATGAACCTGATAGAAATTTAAATAAAGAATCAGGGGGAAAAGAACATAAGATGAGAAGCAATAAACGAGAAGAGAAAGGGAGAATGGATTACCTCGTATTCGACTTTGTGTTTCTCGGACTCCTCGAGAGGAACATAGTACTTGGCAAGACGAGTTTTGCCTTGTCTGTTCTGCAGTAATATGAATCGGATCTGGAAAAGAGGATACGATATGGAGAGAAAATTGGATCAAAATGAGATTTCAAACATCAAAATTCGTTTTGGAATCAAAAGACGATAAATAAAGTGAGTGGAACGTATACCATTATTCTTGGAATCAAAAGACGAGAAACACAATGAAAGTTTTTCTTGCCTTGCCGTCAAAAGACCTTAGGCTCTGTCCGTTCGCCAAAATTACTGCTAAAAGATCATTTGCTGTTACGACAACTTTTTAGAACATGGACAAATTGTTATACCGTTCAAAAAAAAAAGGGACAAATTGTTGTTTTTTTCTTTTGATTCAAATACTTTGTTATTATTCTTTATATTATTCTATTGAAAAATCTGATATTTTTAATTTGATTGGTTGAGAAAACCTCCACTGCCAACGTCATTAAATGTGACATAGCAAAGATGTTAGTTCTGCATAATTTTATTGAATGCTAATGTTGATATGTAATTTATATCCAAGTTTTTTTGTTCTAAAATGAAAAAAAAAAACAACAAAATCATAAACGGATAAACACGCGGATCTTTATACCCGATCCGGTCCAATTATCTGTATTTTAAAAACAATCGTGTAGCCCAATACTTCATACAGGCCCAAATATCAAATTTTTAAAATTATGGTTTTAAAAAACTTTTCCGCATAAAAAATTTGAATATTTTCCCAAAATGAAAGATTACATTAACTATTAGCAAGATTTATCGGAGTTAATGTAACAGAATATACAGAAACCTTAATATTTCAAAAAGAAACAAGAATTTAGCTTACATTTTAATATTATACGTCACTTTTGGCAATTAAATCAATTTGAATATATTGATTCTCAAATATTTCCGCAACAATACTTATTTCTATGCACATTCCGAATATCCATATTCTTCATTTTATTCTATTTTTCAAAATAGTTTCAATCCTGCCTAACATCAATTTTAATATGTTCACATTGACTTCTCTCCCTATATATATCACCTATTCTAAACCCTAAAACTCTACCATTCTCATTCACAAAAATGACTTTAATCCGCAGACGTTCAGCTGCTATAGTTCCGTTTGTCAAATTAGATCAATCAAGTAAAATTCAGAAAGTTAGAGCTACTATATTTTCCCTTTGGAAAGTCAAGAACAGAGAGTCTGGTTTTGTTATAGAAATGGTTCTGATTGACGAAGAGGTTTGTATGCGATCTTATGTATTTTGTTTATTGTTATTTAATCAATCTATAGTTTATATAGTAATACTATTTATGTGTGATTCACAGGGCACTAGGATTCACGCTACTGTTGATGAAGAATTGATCGCAAAACATAAAGGCATCCTTATAGAAGGAAAATCACTTTCTATTAATTGCTTCATCATTAAAGAATACTATGGTGATTTTAGGACTACTCCATTACCATATAAGATCGCTTTGTGCAGAACCACCCGTGCTAAGGAGATTACTGATTTCCCATTAGACTTGCCAGAAAAATATTTGTCTGATTTCAAGTCAATCAAGGAAGACAAACTCTACAGAAACATCCTCATCGGTATGTTATCATCGAGATTTTGATAATTATATTCTAATGTACATATTTATCATTCTATACAAATATTTTGTCTTCAAGATGTCATTGGAGAAATTGTCACGGTGGAGAGTATGGAAGTTATTAAAACTAAAGGCAAAAGTGGGATCAGCGAGAAATTGATGATAACACTCCGGGATACCAAGTATGTAGTTATGATATCATACCAAAATAGACATAACAATATTTTAACAATGGAACGCTAATATGTTTATTGCTGAAGCGATTTCCAACTGAAATGTACAATATGGGGGCAATATGCAAAAGCAACGGTTGAGTACATTGACAAACATATGGCTACGATTGTTGTTTGTGTAATGCGATTTGTCTGTATAAAAGAGTACAAAGGTTAGATCACAATATCATATATTCATATGTACACGGTTGGTAGAGATTGGTATTGCATTAGTTTGTTAATTATTCTTATTTTATGTTTTTCAAGTATATGTGACATTTTAATATCAAACGCTTTCAACTCCACCAAAATTCTGTTCGATCCTAGCGTCAAGATCGTGAAAGACTTCAGAGAAAAGTATGTATGTCACAATTTTAATATCATTTTAACATTGCTGTATTTCTATAATTATTTTGTACGGTTTTGTAGGTTGCCAAAAAACAATCAAATGATGTGCATGCTGAACAGAGTTATTCGATTTCTTGGGGTGGTGCTATTGACTACCGTGAAGAATTTTTAGGTATGAAAAATAGGAGACGGACGATAGCTGAAATTCGTGATACAAAAGTGGTATGAGCTATATTTTATTAATGGTAAAAATATATTTACATTTCATTATATACATATTAATGGTTTTGTTATAGCCTGGCAAGATTGTAACATGCGTAACGGTCAAAGACGTTGACACTTCAAAGCTTGGTATTATTAGGCATGCAAACCTTGCAACATCAAAGTTTTAGAGCATGACATGTCTGATGGTTAAGATTACGATAAGAGGATTCCTCTTTCAAGTTGCAAAAATTGTGGAGATATTCATTCATATGATACCATTGTCGCAAGGTAATACAATGATTTGTCCCATAAAGTCAAGAAGACATTACTTATTTCATTTAGACTTTCTTTGGTAAGATATATAGCAGATATAGCAGAATTATTTCATGTAGACTTTCTCTTATTGACTGGCTAAATGTTCGCCTTAATTTATTGCATTGATTCGTCAAAAAAAAACATTTATTCCGACACTACATTACATGTTGATTCATGTAACGTTTAAATATCTCACTTTTCTGTTTCCTTACAAACTATGTAGGTACTGTATTGTATTATTTGTAACTGATGATTCAGACGTCGATGTCCACTTCTTGATGTTTGATGACACTGCTCAAAAACTGTTAGGTCATTCAGCTGAGTCTATAATAGAACAAAATGATGAGATTATTGGTTAAATAATTATATACATTATGCATTATTTACATTTTCTGAAATTATATTAATCCATTTAATATAATGCTTCGCAGGATTTACCAAGAGGGCTCCCTGAGGGCTTGACAAAGCTCCTAACCATGAGGATGCTTTTCAAAATAACAGTTTCAGAAGAGCATACAAAAGGAAGCGAGTCTCTGTATGTAGTAGAGCTATGGTCTCAAGATGTTGACATTATGACTCAGTGGGATTCTCGATCAGAGGTAATATATAAAAAATTTCAAAAACTTCTCAAACTCGCTTATCTGATGGTTTAGTTAAATTAAGTCATCAACAATGTTTAATATTTCAGTAACCGTTGATGCTTACGAGTTCTAACGAACTTGAGAATCCATCTTCTGGATCTTCACTCACTCCTTCATCTAAGAAGCTAATTAAGAGTCCTGACTATTTTGATGAATGTGAAAGTTCTGTTAACAAAAAACGACCTAAGCAAGAAATCCCGATGAAGTTATGAAGAAGCAAGAAATCGTAATGAACTTAGTGCAGAGATACATTGCTGGTGATTGATTATTGCTTTTGATCTTTGTAACAAATTTGTGCAATGGGTGGATAACGTTTGAACTCTATTCGTTATTTTTTGCGGTATTTGTGGAACTTTTTTGGCATATTTTTATTTAATTGTGGAACTTGAATGTTGTCCTAGATTTGATTGTCTAATTCAATTTTTTCAGATTTTAATTTGTGATTTAATTTTTTTTTGTTCAACCAACTGTCATAAATTTTGACAAGAGTTTCAATTAAGACGACATTAAAACCATAATTGTTTTACTCCATCACATAGAAAATATTCATTTCTTTATTTGCTTTCATCTTCAATCTTAACAAAAAATTAAAACTAAAAATGTCTCCTTATGAAAGAGTTTCTGATCTTCAGAAGACAAATGGCGGATATCGTATTTGTGTCTATATACTAAGAGATTATTATGATTATACTCTCATCGATCAACCTAATCGGATGTTAGTTCTTGCGGATGAATTTGTAAGTTTTGGAGGTTTGAAAAGATTTTCCGTATATATATATTTTAGGAATGTATTTGTTAATTATTTATTTTATAAACCGTGTAGGGCAATCGCATCATGTCTACTATTCAATATGACAAATTATCGAATTTCGAGTATGAATTGGTTGAAGGAGAGTGGTATTTTCTTGATAATTTTAAAGTCACTGGCAGAGTGATTAGTCCAAGTATGTATATCATCAAACAACTATCATATACATTTCCTCGAGGATACAAGTATTGAGAAAACCAATCCGAAGTCTTCCAAAGGTATATACTTTTTTGTGCATTCATAAATATTTTATATAGATTTATTCATAAAGACATATATCTTGGTATGTTTCTTACAACTTTTTATTTTAAATCGTTTATCTAAGGAACTCCAACATGAATTTTAAAGGCAGTCCTTTATTTTTGCAGTTGATCTTTTTGGGGTTGTCACCTTTGTTCTGAAACTTCAATTAGGAATTCCTATATCCGATACATCGGACACACCCATGCAACGTCCACTTATTCATTTTAAAATTCAAAATTTCAGGCCTGTACAACTTATCCTCAAAACATCTGTTATCTGTCTATTGTTTACAAATTTTAAAGTATATTAATATAATGTTCAAATGATTTAAATATACAGTCAAGAATCTTTGAAATGTATTGCTTGGGATAACTTGGCAAGAAAATTTGAAGAACTTTGGAGGAGTCGTGAAAGATCTTCTAGACATATTATTGTATTGCGATTTTTCTCTTTCACTATATGGAGAGCTACCTAAATAGTAACTACCTCACTATTTGATATTGTCAATTAATTACAAGTTTTACATATATTTTTACTGAGTATGTCTATGTAATTAGATGAATGGATAGTTGAATCGGAAAGATTCATATATGATATTCTCGAGGATCATTCTACTCTAGAAGTGGAAAGAGCAAAGTTGAGGTATGTTTATTCCAGCTTTGATATTGTATCATATATATTAATATTTATGAATATATATATATATATGTATAATGATAAAAAATCCTAATATTATTTCAGGCTTGCAACTTCAATTGATTTTACTCCGGTCTACGATGAATATGAAGAGCAGTCTCCGTAAAAAAGATTATGGTTTCCTATTTCTTATTTTTATAATGTTAAACTTGGAAATCTTAACTTTTATATTATTCTGATTGAGATAACTTATTCCATGACAATATATTTATATATATATATATATATATATTTATGAATCATACTCTATTTTTTTCAACAAAAAAGTAAAAATGAGATTAAAATTTTGGATGGTCCGTGATATGTGTCTGTATTAAAAATAGAGTACATAAATTCCGGTATTATACTCTCATTAATTATTTGTAATTAATGAAAAGAAGTAATTGACGTAATTAAAGAGAAGTATTCAATACCAGATTCGACATTTTTCTACCATTTTCACATATTTTTCTATATATAGTTAATCAATATAAAAGTCAAATATACATATGAATTGAATTTAACCAATTTTGTTTGTGCATAAGCCACTTGGTGCAATAAATGTCAAAGGTTGCAATTTATTTTAATTTTACAAAACGACACAACCTTTCAAACCCTATACTTGCTTTTCTATACATATAAATCATTCATTCGCGAAAAAAACGCTTCGCCATCTTAACAAAAAAAAAACTAAAGTTTCCAGAAAACAACCACTTTCCTCAAACATGCCTTGCTATTGTACAATTGAGTATCTTTCTCCCACAAAATCTGACTCCAGAATTCTTATAAAAGTTCTATGAGTGTGGGCACACTTCAACTACCGTAATCAACACCAGGAATTGCGTCTTATCCTCATGACGAAAATGTAAGTTCATCTTTTTGAAGATTTTTTTTTTCTGTTGCATGTTATGAACATTTAAAAACACGAATCTCTGAAATGATTACTTGGTTCGCGAATTTAGGGCTACAAAATAGAGGCATCAATAGATTTTCGCTCGGTCCAAAGTTTAAAGAAGGAGAATGGAATTATGTCAAATTCTTCAACGTTGTCACTGTATTCAGATTTTTCAGAAATACCATCAACTACCACTTCATCAACATAAATGCCGATACTGTTGTAGATAAGACCTTTCAAGTCAATCCTAAGCATATGATGAATTTTATGCCATTTGATGCCATTATCCGAGGGAATTTCCCTACTGAGTACTCTATCGGTTTGGCTTCTCACCTTTATTCAATTAAAAAATTATTATAAATATTTTGTAATGAACTTTTTTTTTGGTAGACTTGATCAGCGTAATCATCTATGTTGATGATGAACTAAGTACTGACATTGATGACTCCTACGAGATGATTTTTGGACCTTCTCACAAATTGGACATGAAGTAAGATGTTTTATATTATCATCTATATATGTAAAGGCCAATAATTTGTTTTATGTTGTACACATGTATTTTTGTTAATGTTGTTGTAATATAATTGTTTGGTTTAGTTATGTTGATATGGACATCGAATTCATTGGGAAGACTGCTCTGGATTTTTGGAAGAAGTGGGAAGATATAGGTACTTATAAAATAGTCCTGACTTTGCATATGTTTCGTCTAACCTATGATTCTGAAGGTTAGTAATTAAATTTTATAATCGAGTGGAAACATTCATTTGCAATTTGTTAATATGATAATTTGGCTTCTAACATGTGTGCCTTTTATATTTAAAATCATACAGGAAGATATCGCATAAAGAATGCTGGAGACCAATCTGAAATACTTTTCAATCTTCACATCCAAGAGGTTTCTGAATTTTTTGACTGGTAATTTTTCTAATTGGTATTAATATATATATATATAATATGTTTTATGGTATATTTTTATCTTTTTTACAATTGTTAACTTGTATTTTATGTCAGACTTCCTTTTACCGATATCTATGGAGATCCGAGCTGGCCATAAGTTTAATCCCTCTTATGTACTTATATTTTCCCGTAACTGTTAAACATTCCTATTATATAATATATTCCCATAAAACTGTGATAGATTTGAACCTACTTTCGTATATTTGTAATGAAATATTTAGTATTTATATTATGGTAATGTATAATTGCCAATTTACTGATGTCCTTTAAAATCATTGTAAAAATTGTTTATATATTTTACATGTATATATGTATAGTTTTGGATATAACATATACCATCTATATATAGAATCCATTTGATTTTAAAAAGGTTACTTCCTTTACAGACATTTTCTTCCATCGAATATTGCACATTTCCATAATAATAAGACATTGCCAAAATATACTACTACAAAATAGTAACGGCCATTTTTTATATTATGCCAATTTTAGTACCATAACTATATATGTAAGTAGACTTCGACATTTACATTTATTGCAAACCTTTATGAATTTCCTTATTTATAATTATGCCTAACGATGCAACTATAACGCTTCTTATAGACAATTTCACTCAATACTCATTATTGATCTATTAACAACTTTACGTGTAAAAGTAAATAGAAATTAATTCCGTCTGACGTTTTCTTTTCAGTTTTGACAACTGACGTTAAGCTGTTCTCATAACATTTAGAGTTGAGTGTAAAATATTATATAATTTATCGATGTTTTAATGTTTGTAGATTATAATCAATGTAGCATATGAACTTTTAATCTTTCCAATCAATACACATATATTGCATTATTTTAAAATAAACCATTTTTATTAGAATCAAGATAAAACAACTTATTGTAGTAAACATACTTAGATAATTCTCTTAAACAGAGATAATTTTAGCTAGACTCCAAAGTTTCTCCTTCCACGTTTATTCTTATGTGCCTATAAGATTCAAAAATATAAAATGTGGTTAACTTCAAACATATTAGTTAAACAAATCAATGTCTTAATGAAATATTAACAGCTTCCCACTCCGATGTATCTAGGTAGCGGATCTCTGTCTTAACGAAGCCGCATTCTATACATTTCAAATCTATCTCCAGATCTAGATAGAGATCGTGTTTTCCTTTCTTGCAACGTTCCTTTGAATCATCAGTCGATATTTCTCCATGCAGAGATTACATATTGATATAAACATCCAATAAGACAGAAATCTTCAATAAAACTAATAATGTATGAGTAAATTACCTCAGAAGGAACCTCGATGGCCTTCGCAGTTGATTTACTCAGAAAGTGATTCATCTCTTCCCACATAATAGTTTTCTCCATCTCTGATTCAGAAATTGGAGGAGGTGATGGTGGTTCTTCCACACCAAATCTCATGTTCAATGGTGGTGGATTAATTCTCAGTAATCCGTTTTCATAACTTTTTTCTTGGTGATTCTCCATTTTGGTTTAATCTCTTATCAGGCGTTTAAGATTGCAGGGAAATTTTAGAAATATGTTTATAATCGAAGCAACTCTTATTTTATATTGGATAGGGCAGTTAAAAATTATGCAATGTCACCAAATTTCTATGTTTTCTTGGAAATACTGTTTCAACCAACCAGTTTGACTTTTTAATTTTCGCTTTTGATATATGGACATAATATTTACACAAGTCTTCTGCGTCCGATTCACACAACTGAGCTGATACAAAAATATTGAAAAGTTTGGATTTTCATCTTTACAGTTGTATTTAAACTGCAATATATGGTAACATAATATTGTGCTCTTATAATTTTGAACTAATATTCTTATGAATCTATTATGTATAAATTGAATTATCTAACTATATATTCTGGATTTTTATAAATATAATATAAAGGATATTTATATATTGTTATTACTTTCTAAAACCAGATGCATATTGCAATCTTTAACGTATTTATATATTTATGTATGCCCTATTTAATCCATCTATATATTCACATCATACTTTTGTGACCTGCAACTTTATTTGTTACATTGAATAAAAGTTCTCCATATTCCCCATTTCTACTGCTATAAACAAGATAGGTAAGCCTTCTGCGTCCAAATTTTATCTATTAAGAATCCTTTTGATAGAGTTATAGAGAATTACCCTTTATAATTTATTATAATACAATATTTTTTTTTAACTCTTTTAACAAGTTTTTTATGATTGTTTTCAGAAATTATTCAATTTTATCTACCAAGAACAAATTCTTCCAAGCAAAACAAGGTCGACAAACTTATGAAAAATACAAACTTTATTGCTTGGATGGAGTGTAACAAGATATACGCAACTGCCAGATTCCTGAATTATCTCATCAATTTGTCTGGAATGCCACATTGCCTGAGTGGAGGCCACGGGTGAAGGATTCAGAAAATCCAACTATTCTTCAACAGTATTCAATTTATGATGGAGAGATTTTTTATTTGGGTTGTCAATTGAATATCATTAGAGGTCCTTGCAGTTATGAAGATATCCGAACATTTAATGGTGTTGTGTACGACAGCTTCAGAAAAGCTTGCTATGCAAAGGGCTTATTCCCGCTCAATTAGATTTAAATATTGATGGGCTTGCGGGCTTAGGGTTATTTTTTAACAAGCCCGTTGGTCTTCCAAAAGTTTTAAATTTATAAAATCCTAGTGTCTGCAAGTTCACAGATGTACGTTGTAGGACTTATGGTGTCGATCCACAAGAAGGATGTCTAATCTGCAGGAAACAACAAACTGGGAAGTAAGCAAAGTCATAAACCAATAAAAGATTTGAGGTTTTTGGTTAAGATCCTAAACTAAACCTAATCTAGTATTCACAAGAAATGCAATGCAAGATGAATTGTTAAAAGAACATCTAAAGCATATCGACTCAAACTAAAGACTCTTAAACTCATAGGTGGCGATTTAGACTTCTCCGGTTTACTCTAATCAATGTATGGTGGCATTTCCAATTAGCTTCTGGGTGATTTATCTTCATCTGTTTCTGGGAATCTGCATTGAACTAGAATAGACACATGTATGATTAACCAACTGTCGTCACCTTAATCAACTAATCTCTTATATCTAGCAATTAACTCTCGCTCTCATGCTAAACTTAAGATTATGCATTGAACATTGAATTTGTCTGCTCACATCTTCTCTATAGGTAGCTTTCGACTCCTATAGCGACTATGTTCTTCTGAAGCTAGGTATGGATGATCTGATACAGCATCTCGTGGCTCAGATCAATCCTAGGCTTAGAGAATATGTCATAAATCTACTCTCATGTTTTACGAATAACTTAGAAGAGATGAGATCCAAAATATGGCTAAAAACAATAGAAATCCTAATCGATATATATGCTTGTCAATATCTTCAAACAACTTGACTCTCTGGGACTAATCTACATGATGCAATGAATGATGAAAGACATAGAAGAATGCAAAAGAATGAAACAGAAAAATTAATAAGATAAAAAGGAGGAAGAACAATGGATCTGGGGAAGAATCCCCATCTCCATCGCCTAACCCTAGTAAAACAAAGTTTGGTGGCTCAAAATCTCATTACAGGAGCACACACATGTTTAGGGCTGCTAAACAATGTATTTATAGGTCCTAAGGTCTTCCAAGTCTCATTTAGGGTTTCTCTGAAGAGAAATGGCGAAGTGGGCTTTGATGTTGGGCCTTGTGGCTCGTCCTAAGGTCCACCGGGGGTGAGAGTCTTCTAGGGCAGGTAAAACATGTGTTTCCCGCAAGTGAGAGTCTCCCGGGACCAGTGAACTGGGTCAACTTGTTCTCCATGTATCTTTTGATTGCACCGTTGGATCTTTATGATGTAAAGTGCTATGAAAATCTGATTGTCTCCTCTTAATTGTCTCCAAATTTGAGCTGGATCGGACGGTGAGAAAGTTTTCATTTGAGGCTGAACTTTTGACGGTCTGACTCTGAGCTAAAAATGTGGATTTCTTCCATTGTGCCATTATATTCCCTATATTTCTTGAAAAGAGCCTTAAAACTACAAATAAATGGAAATCATAATAAAAGTTCCTAAAACAAAGTAAAACCTTTGAAAAAGCATTTGAAATCAATGGTGAAAAGTGGTCAAAATCAGGTGTTATCAACTCTCCCAGACTTAAGACTTTGTTTGTCCTCAAACAAAACAAGATCTAATCTGGAAAAATATCATTCAACAAAAATGAGAGGGAACTGAAAAATATCAGAAACCATACTTCTAGACCTTAATTATAGACAATCCATCAATCAGATCAAGTCTAGAAAATTCTTACCAAAATACAAACATAACTAGTCCGTTAATCTGCCATGCGAAAATCCACACACTTAGAACTAACTTCCAGTCAACTAGCTCTTAACATCCATTAAAGGTTTCAGTGGTTCTCATCAAAATATATTAAACAAGGCATTCAAGGTTAGGTATCAAAAAGGCTTTTTAATGGTAAGGCTTTTTAATGGTAAGGCTGATGTGTTTAGGGTTACATTTTTCTGGAGAGACAAGACATTATGCAAAACAGCAAGAGAGGATGGAACTGTAAATGCCCCCACAGTTTCATTCACATTCTTCTTGCTTCAAGATTTCTGATCTCCTTTATTCAGGTTCTCCTTATATTTCTCCCAGACTTGGATTTTTGTCTAGGTTGTGAATCCATAACTCCTTAAGTAAATACCTATTGTCTTGGCTCAAGTGATTTCGGCTTCTAAGACTTTTTAGGCTTTTAGTTTCCTTTCATTTTTTCTTTTTCTCTTTTTTTCGTTTTTTTTTTTAGAAAGAGGAAACTGCCTTTTGACTTGGAGTCTTAGGGAGCACGAAAATTACCTTTAAAAATGATTTTTTCTGAGGCATCATAAGATTTCTGGCACACTCCCTTCTGGTCTCTTTCAGTCTTTCTCTTCAGTGACTGAAAACTATGTTGTTCCTCCCTCTCTGGCGTTTTTGCACATATCTGTCAATATAAACCTAAGAGAGAATGCATGAAGTTTGAACATGAAGGTTTGGGTTAAGGGTGTGGTACCAGCTAAAGATGAACTGGCCATCTAGGACAACAAATAGTGGTATCAATAAGGAAAAGATGTCCTAGATGTATATCATGATGCCATCTTAAAACCAATGATGAAAAAATTAGATGTCAAGATTAAGTCCAAGTAAAATGAGCTAGTATATCCTGGTACAAAAGATCTTCATGAATAGAAGTCCTCTGGTGGGATTTAGTAGTGTAAGTACTCTAGCTACCGCCTAGTCTAGTACTAAACCTTAAAAGAGCTTTTAATGAGTGATTGGTTGTAGAAGCAAACATGTTGGTTATCATCATCGATTTTGTCATTATTCCCCCAAAACGTTTTTGACCTTTGAAACACTTTTTGAAACTCAAAAGACTTTGAAAAGGTTTAAGAAAATCGAAAAATTTGTAAATTTTTTAAGAAAATGCAGAATGCAATGGCTCATGCAAGAAAAGTGTGCGAGCCAAAACTTGCACAATCAAGAATTTGTGAAGAGAAACTTAGGGATCTGAAACTTCTAAGGTAATCGCAAGAACAGTAAGATCAAAAGAAGATTTTTATTGCTGTGAAGGTGTTTTGCTCTTATTGCTTAGGGTTGCCAAAAATTGGCAGAAGGAATTGCATACATCATATATTTATACTAACTTTCTAAACCGCCTAGCCGAAAATCTCGGGCAAGATTTTCGGAATATTTCTTTATCGCCTCGTGCGGCTGACCGCCTTTGCATCTCGCCTAGGGTTTTCCACGGGCTTCATCTCCCAAGGCTTTGGTTCGGCCCGTCCAAGCTTCTTTACGGCTCGGCCCATCTAGCCTTCTTCACGGCTCGGCCCACTTGCCATGGAGACATGATCTAGCCCACCGCACCGATACACGGCTCGGCCCAAACGTGTTGAAGTGGGGCTCGGCCCATTTCTTTCGATGCGGCTCGGTCCACCTGTCTTCTTTCACGGCTCTCCCTACTGGCCTATCTGCACGGCTCTCCCATTTGCCTTGGTGAGAACGGCTCTCCACTTGTCATGGTGAGAACGGCTCTCCTACTTGGCGACCACGGCTCTCCCACTTGGCGACCACGGCTCTCCCACTTGGCGACCACGGCTCTCCCACTTATCCTTCTTCCATACTTAGCCATTCTGAGGTGGTTTATCTACTTGGGGTGAAAACCGACCCCAACAGTTAGCCCCCCAGCTCGTCAGTTTCGGAGGCGAGGGTGACGAGGTCCATTATTTCCGACCGTAGGATAAACCACTGAGTTAGACGCCGAGGCATTTTGGGAATGGAGACGCCGAGGCGTTCTGGGAATGAAGGCGCCGAGGCGTTTTGGGAATGAAGGCGCCGAGGCGTTCTGGGAATGAAGGCGCCGAGGCGTTTTGGGAATGAAGGCGCCGAGGCGTTTTGGGAATGAAGACGCCGAGGCATTCCCAAGGAGTGCCGAGGATGCCGAGGTGTTCGAGATGGTACCGAAGATGCCGAGGCAAGATTAAGGACGAGGCGATTTGTTTTTGTTTTTTTTTTTTTAATAGTGATAGCCCATGACGAGGTGATTTGAGGAGATTATGCCGAGCCGAACAAATGGCGAGGCGTTTCGAGAGAAAGCTCGTGCCGAGCTGTTTTGTTAGCGGCAAGACGTCTCAAGAAAGAATGTCAATGCCGAGCCGTTTCGTTAACGACGAGGCGTTTCAGGAAACAGATTCAACGCCGAGCTGTTTCGTTAACGACGAGGCGTTTCAAGAGAACAGATTCAATACCGAGCCGTTTCGTTAACGCCGAGGCGATTCAAGAGAGAAAGAGTCAATACCGAGTCGTTTCGTTAACCTGGGTACCCTGACTATTGGTCTTCCGAGAGGAAATTCCTGACCTTTCGGCGCATGCCAACGACGCAGTCCGGTATAGCCAGTTCACCGCGGATCCCACGCGCTGTTGGACGGCTTCCCGAGGTTTACGCGAAATTCACGCGCTTCGTTTTTTCTATAAATAGGTGAGCTCCTTCACTCTTTCTCATTATTTCCAGACTCACTCGTTTTCACTAAAGGCAGCTCTCCCTTCTCTCTTCTTTCTCTCTCTAGTTTATTTATTTTCCGGCTAGGGTTTCTGAGGTCTCCGCCGTCCTAGATCATTTTACGGCGGAGGTTCGTCGAGTCCTTCTGTAATTCCTGTATAACTTGTAAATCATGTCGAGCCGCTCCGACGATTCGTTGGACTCGCTTTTTCATTACGAGCCGAGCCGCGTAGATGCCGAGGCGAGAAGTTCAACAGAATCCTCCGAGGCGTCTGTTTCGCCGAACCCTTCCAATCGTTCATCTGACGAGGCGTCGAATGACGCGAATCCATCAAACAAGGGTTCTGCAGATGACGAGCCGTTGGCTTCGACGAGCCGTCCCCAGGACCCGGTTTCTGATGAAGGTGCTAATCGCGCCATAGTAAAAGCCGAGGAGGAAGCATTTCCCTTTGACCTACTCGAGGCGAAGTACGAGTTGGAACGTCTCATGGCATCCCGAGGCGCTTCCACATCTGGGCGAGGACCACGAGTTAAAAGACAAAAGCCTGATCCGCCTGGCTCTACGCTTTCTTCCCTTGAGTCGCTCGTGGCGTTGAGGCATCGCTTCGGGATATTCGAGGCGGTGGAGTTTGTCGTTCCCGAGAAGAGCGACCGAGCCGACAAGCCTCCGGAGAATCACTTCACTCTGTACGAGGCATTCTTCGAGCTTTGCTTTCTCTGGTTCCCGATCCCCGGAGTGATCCTCGAATACCTTGGGAAACACGTGATCTCGATTGGGCAGATTATGCCGAGGGGATTACGGCATATGATCGGCATTTTAGTCCGAAGCTTCGAATGCGGTCTTGACATCAAGCTGAATCACCTGTTGAACTTGCTGGAAATCAGGAAAGCTCCGAAAGTAAATAGGTTCTATATTTCCAACAAGCCGAAACGACGGATTATTGGCGGTTTTCCCAGCAAGGATCAGTTTTGGACTGAACGCTTCTTCTACGTCTTGGTGAACGAGGCGTCGGTCGGCGAAGATTACGTTCACCGAACCAAGACTGCTTGGGGACCACTTGGTAGCCGACCCGAAGCTTTTCCTCGGCTCGGAGATTCAGTTGATATTCTCTTCCTTTTCTGAAACTTTTGCTTTTTTGCTTTGTTTTGCAGTTCGGTGCTATCTTCCCCCGATTCCCGACGACCTCTTTACTGTTCGAGACTCGACCTGATGGCCGAGTATGAGGCGGACCTGTCTAAGGTCGAACGTCGCTTGGATGAGGCCCGGAATGAGACCGCGGCGTCAAAGGTAAAGCTGGAATAGGCGCAAAACGAAGCTGCGGCAGCGAAGGGGAAACTCACCGAGGCGATGACCCGAGTGTCGAGGTTGGAAGAGGAGAAGATAGTTCTCCGAGCAGACATTAACAAAGTTTCCGCCTCGGTGATTCGCCTGGAGGAAGCAAGGAGAGCCAAAAGCGCCGAGGTGGCGTTGCTTAAAAGGCGTATCGAGGCCAAGGACGCGGTGTTCGAAGGCAAGGTCAAACGCGCGAAGAAGGAGTCGAGGCGCGAGCTGACGGCGAAGTTTCAGGAACGCCTTGCCAAGGTGGAGGAGGGTTTGGTCAAGCTCGAGAAGGCCAAAAATGATGAGAACTATCTGGGACAGATCAAGGGCAATCTTGCGATGATTGCCGACCTGAAGAAGCCGGACGCCCCGACGCTTGACGACGAGGAGGCGAAGCTGAAAAGCTGGGAGAGTGAGTATGCCGACGACGAGGCGTACGAGCGTATTGCTTCCGAGATTCGGGGCGAACTGTATTACTCTCCCGTATCGCCGGACTAGGTCGACACCACCCTCGGCAACGAGCCGCTCGAAGAAACAGCGGCCAATTTAGGTGTTGTGGACCCGAATGGCTCGAACGCGGGTACGCCGATTCCCTAGAACCTTCTCGCCGATCGTGAAACGCAGTCCGCGGCATGAGTTTTGGCTCACAAATTTTTCTTGCTTGCTTTTGTACTTAGGATTTTATCCGCTCTCTTTTGAACTTTTATGTGTTCTGTGCCTGGACGGCTTTATCCACCCGACTCTTTATTTTCGCTTAATGAATATATTTTCCTTAGCCGTTTTCGGACTTACTTGTCCATTAATCCGTAAAAATGTTTACGAAAAATTGTCGAGGACGAAGGCTGTTATGTTGAGAGCGATTTTGATTTCTTCCTTAACTGTATTTTCAAAATTGACCGAAACATGGGTTAAGGGATGAATTGTTTTAAGGACCTCGTTTAGGTTCTAGGCAAATCTTTGATAGTAAAAGAGTGTTACGTGATAATGTTTAGGCAAATCTTTGCTGGTAATGCCGAGCCGTGTTTACAGCGAGGCGTTTTCGCTTTGAATGTTGCCGAGCCGTGTAAACGACGAGGTGTTTTTGTTTTGAATGGTGCCGAGCCGTGAAAACGACGAGGCGTTTTTGTTTTGAATGGTGTCGAGCCGTGAAAACGACGAGGCGTTTTTGTTTTGAATGGTGCCGAGCCGTGAAAACGACGAGGCGTTTTTGTTTTCAATGATGCCAAGGTGTGAAAATGACGAGGCGTTTTGCTTTTGTTAGCCAAGGATGAAGTGTTATCGAACCTGTCTATGGACCGGTGTTCTCGAGAGGACGAGTATGTTTATCCGGGTTTAAGAGTTTTACTTCGGTTTTAGAGAAAGCGATGTAGTCTCGACTTATATTCTCGTGTGCAATAGTAAACCGTGGCGACCTGATACGTTTTTGGTATGATATTTGTATAGCGCGCTTTGATTTTTATCCGTAGAGGATGTAACTTGCACCCTCGTCCTAGGAAAGGTGGTAAAAGTTCGTTTAGAGAACTTTGTACTTGTTGCCCCGTTGTGGCCAGCAACGAGACGAGGCATTCGAAGGCTTAGTTTGCCGAACTGAAATTGAGGACCGTTAAAGGTCCAAGGTAATCAGGTCATGATATCATGCCGAAGTGGTGAGTTAAAGAATTCAAAAATCCGAGTTTGTTACAATGTGAAGCTAGCCGAAGCGATAATAAACGAACCAGAAATCAAGGGTAAAAGTGAAATAAGTAGATAATTAAAAACGAACTGAGAATATGCCGAAGTGGCGACGTTCCTAAGTGAGCAAGTCAAAATAGTAGAGTTAAAGGAGGTATGTGTATACGTACCCACTCCCCCCCCTTTTTAGGAGGGGGGACAGCTGAACCCGTCCGAAGACGGGCTGCCTACGTACCCTTTGCAGGGATCAAGCCGTCCCGTAGTTCATGCTGGTCGTGCTGCATTCTTAGTGATAGTATTTTTTCAGATGCATTGCGTTCCACGATCTTGGAATCGCCTCGTCAGCTAGTGTCGCGAGTTCGTAGATTCCTGGACGAATCACTTTTGTGACCTTGTAAGGACCTTCCCAATTTGCTCCGAGCTTTCCTGCGTTCTTCTCGGCAGTGTTTTGGAAGACCTTTCGGAGGACGAGCTCCCTGTTTTGATCTTCGACTTCGAACGTTTTTGTTGTAGTATCTCGCCGTCGCTTGTTGATAGTTCTAGATTCGAATTAAGGCTTGATCGCGCTTCTCGTTGATTAGGTCGAGCTCATCTAGCATCATTAAGTGGTTCAAGCCCTCCTGTCCTGGTAGAAGTCTTCGTCGGATACCTGGGAAATCCACTTCGGGGGGAATTACGCACTCCGATCCGTAGACCAAAGCAAATGGAGTTTCCCCGGTGGCTCGGCGCGGAGTTGTCCGATGAGACCAAAGGACTCCTTCGAGTTCGTCTGCCCACCGTCCCTTCTTGGCGTCGAGCCTCTTTTTCAGACCGTCGAGGATCGTCTTATTGGCTGCTTCGGCTTGTCTGTTCCCTTGAGGGTATCTTGGCGTAGATTTGCTGAGGTGGATTTTCCACTTTTCGCAAAAGGCTTCGAAGCGTGTTGAGATGAACTGGGATCCGTTGTCGGTGACTATCTCGTAAGGGACCCCGTGGCGGCAGATGATATTTTTCCAGATGAAGTGTTCGACTTGAACATCCTTTATGCTTGCGTAAGAGTCGGCCTCGACCCACTTGGAGAAGTAATCCGTGAGGACGAGCAGAAAACGCTTCTGCTTCGAGCGATGTAGAGGTCCGACGATGTCCATAGACCATCTCATGAACGGATAAGGTGACGAAATTAACGAGAGCAACTCGGTAGGTTGATGTATTGTTGGAGCGTGCCGCTGACATTTCTCGCACTTCGCCGTAAATTTCTCGCAGTCCTTGACCATCGTGGGCCAGAAATAGCCGTGCCGTTTTATCTTGATAGCAAGAGACCTTCCGCTGGAGTGGTTCCCGCACGCGCCGCTGTGCACCTCGTGCATGATCTTTCTTGCCTCCGGTCCTTCGACGCATGTCATGAGAGGCCCTGAAAATCTCCATTTAAACACCTCGCCATCGACGAGGACATATCGTGCGGCCTGAGCTTTTAGTTTGCGGGCTTCCCATTTTTCAATTGGCAACTCTCCGTCGACGATATACACTCGGATAGCTCCGAGCCATTCTTTGTCGCAGCCATACTCTGGCTCGGTCTGTTGAGGGTCTTCGTCCATAGGAATGGCTTCGTCGTCCTCTGGTTCTTGTTCGGGAGGATTTATCAACCGAAATCCTTCCACCTCTTCAATGCTAGGACGTTCGATGAATTCAACTAGGATCGTTCGTCGGAGGTCTGGGTCCGAGGTCGAGGCCAGTGCTGCCAAGGCGTCGGCCGAGGTGTTTTCTCCTCAGGGAATGCGCGTGAGTTCGAACTCATCAAACTTTTGTACCAACTCTCGGACCACTCTGAGGTAAGCTCCCATTCGTCCATCCTTCGCCTCGTATTCTCCGTTGAATTGGCATGCTACGAGCTGTGAGTCGCAAAAGGTTCTAATCTTTCGAACTCCGATTCCCTACGCTAGTCGTATGCCGGCGATCAGTGCTTCGTATTCCGCTTTGTTGTTCAAGGCGTGGAAGTTCAGGCGAAAAGACTGCTCCAATATTTCTCCGGTGGGAGAGGTGAGGCGGATTCCTATTCCCGAGCTGTGTTTAGACGACGAGCCGTCGACGTGCAGCGTCCACACTTCACCTAGAGTCGGCAAGTTCGTTGCTTCGGCGGGAAGTTCAATGAGGAAATCTGCGGGCACCTGTGACTTTGCAGACGACCTATTCCGATACTCGATGTCGTATTCGCTTAGCTCTATCGCCCACTTGGCGAGCCGACCGGATTGGCTAGGGCTGTGTAGGATCGAGCGTAGCGAGCACAAAAATCGAATGTGATTGAAAGTACAGGCGCAGTTTGCGAGCCGAGACTACGACGGCTAGGGCGACCTTCTCGATCTGGGGGTAGCGAGTCTCGGCGTCGGTCAGTGTCTTGCTGATGTAAAAAATGGGTTTTTTCTCGGACCGTTTTTCTCTGATAAGCACTCCGCTTACAGCTGTAGCAGACACTGTGATGTAGAGGAAGAGCGGCTCTCCTTCGACTGGTTTTGCTAAGATTGGTGGGCTCGCCAGATAACTCTTCAATTCCTTGAAAGCCGTCTCGCATCGTTCGTCCCACTCAAATTTCTTGTTTCCTCGGAGGGTGTCGTAGAAGGCAGCCACTTGTCTGTGGAGCGGGAAATAAACCTGTTTAGCGCGGCGACTCTACCTGTGAGCCTTTGCACTTCGCGCTTCGTCCTTGGAGAGGGCATCTCAATTAGCGCCTTGATTTGCTTGGGGTTTGCTTCTATGCCTCGGTGAGTTACCAGATAGCCGAGGAATTCTCCCGAGGTGACCGCAAACCTGCACTTCGCCGGGTTTAGTTTCATGTCGTGCTTGTTCAATTGTTCGAAGCATTCCCGTAGATGCGCGACGTGGTCTTCCTCTTTGAGTGATTTAACTAACATGTCGTCGATGTAAACTTCCATAGTTTTTCCGAGCTGAGCCGCGAACATTTTATTGACGAGCCGTTGATACGTTGCTCCTGCGTTCTTGAGCCCGAACGGCATGACTTTGTAGCAGTATATCCCGCGATCAGTTATGAATGCCGTTTTTTCCTGATCATCAGGATGCATCAGGATCTGATTGTAGCCGGAGAACGCGTCCATAAATGTTAACAATCTATTCCCTGCAGTGGCTTCGACGAGCCGGTCTATGTGTGGCAAGGGAAAGCTGTCTTTTGGGCACGCCTTGTTGAGGTCAGTAAAATCCACACATACTCGCCACTTGTCGTTCTTCTTCTTCACGGGATTTGCGAGCCAGTCCGGATATTTGGCCTCGGCGATTGATCCTACTTTGAGTAACCTTTCGACATCGTCGTTAACTGATTTAGCTCGTTCGGGGCCGAGCTTCCTTCTTTTCTGCTTCACTGGTTTAAAGGTTGGATCCACATTCATCTCGTGACAGGTCACGTCGATGCTTATGCCTGGCATATCTTCTGTTGTCCAGGCGAAAGTGTTGATGTTTTCCTTGAGGAGGGAAAGGAGTTCGCTTCTCAGAGGCTCTTCCAGTTTTGTTCCTATTTCGACGCATCGCTCCGGGCGCGCCTCATCTATACATACCGAGTCCACTGCGTCGCATACTGGTTCGGCGCGTGTTTCGCGGCTCTCGCGATTTGTAATTGCTATAAGAGTTTCGAGAGCTCGTTCGCGGGCTCTCGGTCTGGCTTCATCTTTTTGCGGTCGATGTCTGCTCGTGCGTCGGTGACGGGGTTCCTTAGCTTATGCTCGGCTAGGCAGCACATTCGTGACTCCTTCTGACTCCCCAGATCGTTTTAACACCTGCTGGGGTTGGAAATTTGAGGCAGAGATGATAGGTAGAGGGTACCGCCCTCATCTCGTTGATCCACGGAGTTCCCATGATCACATTGTATATTGCTGGGTGATCGGTGACGCAGAATTCGACGATCTTAGTGACTCCGCCAGCTACCACAGGAAGCCTGATCGTTCCCATAGTCATCGTCGTTTCTCCTGAAAATCCGGTTAGAGGTTTGGGGATTGCTTCGACCTCGGAGAGGTCGATTCCCATTCTTCTGAGTGTTTCCCTGAAGATAACGTTCACCGACCTTCCAGTATCGATGAGCACCCTTGGTACGTCATGATCCCTGATCGTTAACTCAATCACCAACGGATCGTTATGAGGTCGATCGATTCCTGCCGTTTCCTCCTCGGCGAAAGAGATCACTGTGTTTGGGATGTCGGTTGGTTCTGTCCAATTCTCCTTCGCTTCGGCTCGGCGCTGATAGGCTTTGATGGAGGATACGGTATCTTGGTAGTATTGGGATCCACCCATGATCATATTGATCCTCTGCCTCGGCTCGGGTCGCTCTTCAGGTTCGCCTCTCCTGTCACGCTTGGGGTTATCGCCTCGTCGGGGAGGATTCGCGGGTTCCGCCGCGCCGCTCGGCTCGGCTCTCTCTTGTTGTTCGTTAGGGACGAGGTCTTTGATGCTGACCGCGTTTTGGAGCTCTCCCGCTGCCATCTTTGCTGCGAGCTTTGCTCCTAAAGTTCGGCATTGAGCCGTTGGATGCCCGTAGGTCTGGTGATACTCGCAGAAAGCCTTCTCGTCGTAGTTGGCGGACTTTCTCAACCAAGTGTTGTTGCGCGGCTCTCCTCTTCCGCGTCCGACGCCCACCTGGTAGTTATGGGCTCCTCCGCTTCTAGGTTCATCCGAGCTTGACATTGTTGTATTGTTTGATGGGTTGCCCTTCTTCGTGAGGCGCGGCAAAATTGAGCTTCAGATTGCTGCTTTCGTTGCTTCATACTGCTCGTCTAAGCTTTTCATCTCCTCTTCGTTCCGACGAAGTCTGATGATCGGTGCAAAGCGTCTTGAATTGTTTGCGGCGTGTTGAGAGCCATCTCCCGTCGGAACTCAGACTTGTACCACAAAGATCGTTTCAGAGCCTCGAGCGCAGCCTTGTCGCTTATCCCTTCTATTTTGGATACGACTGCCTTGAACCTTGTCATGTAATCTCGAAGCGGCTCGTTCGGTCCTTGGGATAGTGTCCACAGGTCGGCATCAGACGTTCCTCTGTCCATGAACATCGAGTATTGTTTGAGGAACAAAGCGGAGAGCTGTTGAAAACCGCCGATCGAATTGCGCTCCTGCCTCGAAAACCATTCGAGCGCGGCTCCTTTGAGATGTTCCACGAAGAGCAGGCAGTATCCGGCATCCACTTTGCGCTCGGTGAGTTTAGCGGCGTTCTTTGTGAAGGCTCGTCCCATTGCTATCCGAAACGCGGTGATGTGTGCTTTTGGGTCGGTTGTTCCTTCGTAGAACGGGATTCTCACCTTTTCCGGCTCGGGAATCCTGGCCTCCGTGATTCTTGCAGTGAACGGGGTTCTTTGAGTTTCTTCAAGCATTCGGTCGATTTCGGGCACGGCGCTCGTCGCGTTGTGCACTTGAGATTTGATGGCTCGTATTTCAGCCACTGTCCGAGCCATCGAGGCTCCCAGCTCTTTGAGCTCGAGAGTTTGTGCGTGAGTCATTCCCTTTGATTGGGGGGGTCGCTCCCGCTCCTCTCGTCTCGGCTCGTCTTCGCGTTCTGCCTGCTCGATCCATTGGAGGTTTAACTCCACCTCGGTTGGATTATCGCCGTGGGTCGGATCGGAGACTTCGTCAGTCCGGATGCCGTTTAGTGCCGAGGCGAGTTCTTCTCGACTAATTCGGCGAGCCGAGCCAGTTTATTGAGGATTCGTGGTTTCGTCGTTCTGCTGGGCGTCTACGTCAATCGCAACGTCCTCTTCCTCACCGGCTCGTCGCCTGGAGTTCCGGCGTAGTGGAGGCGGCTCGGTCATGTTGATTCGGGTTGCTGCGGGAGTACGTTCGTCGAGGGGACGAAGAACCGAGGAATTTCTTGCGCCACTCCCTGAGGCTTCTGCGGGTGTCGAGAAATCGAAGCGTCTTCGAATTCCATCCATCGGGTCAGGGATTCCGGCTCTCCAAGTTGAGTGTTGTCGCTCAGCCGCCATCGCGTCGAGCCTCGCCGTAATCGCCTCGTTTCTTTTGTCTTGGTCGTCAATTTTCTTCATCAACGCAGCCATCATGTATCGCATCTCCTCTTGGGTTTCGGTCGTCGCCGTCGTTGTGCCCGATGCCAGAGCGTCCTTCTCCGCGCCGTTACCGGTGTTGTTGTTGTTGTTGTCGTCGGGGGTGTTGCTTGCCATGTTCTTCGGATCTTAAAGTCTTGTCGATTTAGAGTAAGAAAGATTCGATTCCCCACAGACGGCGCCAAATTGTGCGAGCCAAAACTTGCACAATCAAGAATTTGTGAAGAGAAACTTAGGGATCTGAAACTTCTAAGGTAATCGCAAGAACAGTAAGATCAAAAGAATATTTTTATTGCTGTGAAGGTGTTTTGCTCTTATTGCTTAGGGTTGCTAAAAATTGGCGGAAGGAATTGCATACATCATATATTTATACTAACTTTCTAAACCGCCTAGCCAAAAATCTCGGGCGAGATTTTCGGAATATTTCCTTATCGCCTCGTGCGGCTGACCGCCTTTGCATCTCGCCTAGGGTTTTCCACGGGCTTCATCTCCCAAGGCTTTGGTTCGGCCCGTCCAAGCTTCTTTACGACTCGGCCCATCTAGCCTTCTTCACGGCTCGGCCCACTTGCCATGGAGACATGATCTAGCCCACCGCACCGATACACGGCTCGGCCCAAACGTGTTGAAGTGGGGCTCGGCCCATTTCTTTCGATGCGGCTCGGTCCACCTGTCTTCTTTCACGGCTCTCCCTACTGGCCTATCTGCACGGCTCTCCCATTTGCCTTGGTGAGAACGGCTCTCCACTTGTCATGGTGAGAACGGCTCTCCTACTTGGCGACCACGGCTCTCCCACTTGGCGACCACGGCTCTCCCACTTGGCGACCACGGCTCTCCCACTTATCCTTCTTCCATACTTAGCCATTCTGAGGTGGTTTATCTACTTGGGGTGAAAACCGACCCCAACAAAAAGGTGGTTAGAAAGGGATGAAATCCTCCCCAGACTTAAATCACACTGCCCCCAGTGTGAAATAAATCAGGCAAGGATGAGAAATAAAGTATGTAAAGATTAAAAAGATTAAGGAAAAGAAAACTTACCTGGTGTTGGTGATGGATTGTGATGTGGTTGTGGTGGTGATGCTTGATCAAACCTGGATGCTAGGGATCCAAAACTGATTTGAACAAGGCGGTGGTGGTGGTGGTGAAAGTACCCAAGGATGAATTTCAGGTGGCCAATGAAAGATGGAAGTGGCCAAGGTGGCCGCGGTTGAGGACGTCACGCGGTTGCCAAGGTGTCCTAACACTTGCTGGTCGCGGCCGAACCTCTTTTGGCCGCGGTCAGCTTCTTTTCTTCTCTTCTTTTTTTTATGGCATACTAAGGCCTGTCTAAAATAAGAAAAACAAAACTTTTAATAGAAAAATAACGCTTAAGCAAAAACAAATAAGTACCTAAAATGGGTTGCCAATCAAGCGCTTTGGTTTATAGTCTTTAGCTAGACTTTGCAAAGAAAAAGACTTAGTTCAAACAGGATCTGGTCCTAAGACAAGTCCTTTTCGAAATCCTCCTGTTCTGTCTTGCAGGTTCTTCATCACTCTAGAGTTCTTCTGGTTCAAATGCCTGGGCTATTTGCTCTCCTCTTTTTCTCTTAAGTGGTGTAGCTTCATAGAAGATGTCCTTGTCGATATTGGCAAAGGAAACTCGCATGCTGGGCCAATCCATGATGGCTCCAGCAGTTGCTAAGAAAGGCCATCCAAGAATAACTGGATAAGAGTCATCTTTGGTCTTCACTATGTATAAATCGACAGGTGCAATGCAATCTCCAATCCTTAGAGGAATGTCTCGGGGTATCCCTCTTGGTGTTGCACTTGAATCATCTGCTAAGCTAATCTTTGTCCTGGTACTTGAAATGTGCTTAATGCCAAGTCTCAAAGCAGTTGCTTTGGACATCATGTTAATGCAAGCTCCAGAATCACAAAGAATATTGAGGAATCTTTCACCTCTAATGTCACAAGAGATAAGAAATTGACCTTTGTTTTGAACTTTGTGCAGAGTTCAAACTGGTCTACCTTCTTGGGCGTGTGTGAACAAGTATTTCATCTCTTGGATAGATTCTTTGCTGTTACAAAAGAAGTGGCCGATCATGTAGTCTCTACATGCTTTGGCAAACAAAATTCCTTCTGGCAGGATCTGAACTACTTGGTTGAACTCTTCAAGTGCTTCTTTGCTGATCTTGTTTGTGTAATCACTAGCTTCTTAGGGATCTTTGAGGTGGATCTTGTAAACAGCTGCATCAGGTGATGATCTAGGAAAAGATAGATACATGGCTCTTCTGAAATATGTAGAGATGTTCTCCTTTGTCTCCTTGCTGTATCTAAAGAAGACTAGAAGGCAGCCTTGCTTCCAGACATCGTCGAATGCGAGATAGAGAGGAATGGACTTCACAAACTTTTTGAATTCTCTCTCATGCTAAACTTAAGATCATGCATTGAATATTGAATTCGTCTGCTCATATCTTCTCTATAGGTAGCTTTCGACTCGTATAACGACTATGTTCTTCTGAAACTAGGTATGGATGATCTGATACAGCAGTCTCGTGGCTCTGATCGATCCTAGGCTCAGAGAATAGGTCTTGAATCTACTCTCATGCTTTACGAATAACTTAAAAGAGATGAGATCCAGAATATGGCTAAGAACAAAAAAATCCTAATCGATATATATGCTTGTCGATATCTTCAAACAACTTGACTCTCTGGGACTAATCTACATGATGCAGTGAATGATGAAAGACATAGAAAAATGCAAAAGAATGAAACAGAAAAGTTAATAAGATAAAAAGGAGGAAGAACAATGAATCTGGGGAAGAATCCCCATCTCCATCACCTAACCCTAGTAAAATAAAGTTTGGTGGCTCAAAATCTCATTACAGGAGCACACACCCGTTTAGGGCTGCTAAACAATGTATTTATAGGTCCTAAGGTCTTCCAGGTCTCATTTAGGGTTTCTCTGAAGAGAAATAGCGAAGGGGGCTTTGATGTTGGGCCTTGTGGCTCGTCCTAAGGTCCACTGGGGGTGAGAGTCTTCCAGGGCAGGTAAAACATGTGTTTCCTGCAGGTGAGAGTCTTCCGAGACTGGTGAACTGGGTCAACATGTTCTCCATGTATCTTTTGATTGCATCTTATGATCTTTGTGATGTAAAGTGCTATGGAAAGCTGATTGCCTCCTCTTGATTTTCTACAAATTTGAGTTGGATCGGACGGTGAGAAAGTCTTCATTTGAGGCTGAACTTCTGGCGATCTGACTCTGAGTTAAAAATGTAGACTGCTTCCATTTTGCCATCATATTCTCTAAGTTTCCTGAAAAGAGCCTTGAAACTACGAATACATGGAAATCATAATAAAAGTTCCTAAAACAAAGTAAAACATTTGAAAAAGCATTTGAAATCAATGGTGAAAAGTGGTCAAAATCAGGTGTTATCAAATATCTTTCTTAATTTTATTTTGAAAACTGCATGCTGAATCTTTATTTCACTAAGTTACTTTCGTTTTGTTGTGTTCAATCGTCTTCATTTTTTACAGTACTTTTTATGTTGAATTTATGAAATACTAAGGTAAATTATTATTATTATTATTATTTTTTTTTAAATTTTTTTTTGTCGACTACCCAACTATTACATCACTGTTGGCCGGGCCGAGGGCAGTTTTGGGGGCCGTCCTCAACCGACTCGATATGATCGATGTGGGTGAATATTTGTCCTCTTACTCGGGCTCATTTTGCAAGACTGTCCGCCCGGACATTTTCACTTCTCGGGATATGGGAGATGATGAAATCAGAGAAGCTCTCACGAAGGATGCGTAGGTTTTCTAACTCGGACGAAAAAGACGGCCAATCAGATGGGGATTCGGTCATATTCACTAGATCGGAACAGTCGGTCAGAAAAAACACCAATGTTATGTGCCGTTCACTCAAAATTGACATAGCCCACAAGAGGCAATCCATCTCTGCATGGAGGGCGGAGAGGCTTCTGCGGCATCCTTGTTGACCATACACCTCAATTCCCCTAACGTCCACCAGGCTCCACCCGAGTCCGCTAACAGGTCTGTGATCGATCCCAGAGGCATCAATCTGACATGTCGGAACTCGTTGGATCGCAGAGGTAGGTATCTGGGGAAACGGAGGAGCTAAGGTCTCACCGGATGCGTCCTCGTTATCTTCTGGTTGGTTCGTGATTCTCCATCTCTCTGCTTCCACCTTTGCATGGATCAAGGTATCTTCCAGGGAAATTGATTTCCCGTTAAAGATTTTGTCGTTCCTTGCTTTCCAAATGAACCATAGGTTCCAAGGATATACATCCTTTTGAGGATCCGTCATGCCTAACTCTTTCGTTTTCCAAAAGAGAAAGCTCATATTTTGATAAATAGAGGTACTCGGGAAGAGGCCCGGAAGGGACGGGTAGTCCGATAACGCCCAGACTTGAAGTGCCGGGGGACATAAAAATAAAAGGTGATTTATAGATTCCTCGGGATCTCCACATCGGGGGCAGCTTGTGTCAGATCCCAGGTGCCGGTATGTTAAATTCTGGCAGGTAGCCACACATCCTGATAATGCTTGCCACATGAAGTGTTTCATTTTTCCGGGTGAGCGGGTTTTCCAAACCTGACTTTGCAGTACCGTAATGCTCGGTTCCCTTATTATTCTGGGTTCCTGTTGTAACTTTTTCCTTCTTATTAGGTCATAGCCCGTCTTAACCGAATAGATTCCTGATTTGGAATGGTTCCATGCATATCCATCCAAGGTACGGTTCCGGCTAGGTCTCAACCCTAGGATGAGAGAGACATCTTCGGGTTGGAAGAAATTTCTCAGAAGGGGAACATCCCACTGCTTTGTATCTTGTCGGATAAAGGAGTAAACGAGTAATCCTGGGTCCTGGTAGCCGATCTGTGGGGTGGCTCTCGCCGGCCAAGCTCTAGTGTTTGGGATCCATGGTTCGCTCCAGACCCTTGTATTTAGACCCAACCCTATCGTCTTCCGCAATCCCATCATTAGGTATGGTTTTGCAGCTAAAATACTCCTCCACCCATAGGACGGGGAGTAGACTCTACGATCTTCCAACGGGTCAGATTGTCTATAGTATCGTCCTCGTAAGACCCTAGCCAGCAGAGATGAAGGGTACTGGATAAGACGCCATAGCTGTTTAGCTAGAAGAGCTAAATTGAAATCCTGTAGATCCCGAAATCCTAGGCCTCCCATATCTTGGGGGATACAAATCCTGTCCCAAGCAATCCAGTGAATCCCTCTGTTATTCTGTTTCGAACTCCACCAGAAATTAGCAATGGCACTCCGTAACTTGTCAGTCACTCCTTGGGGTAATAGAAAGCATGACATGACGTAAGTAGGGACAGCTTGGGCGACCGATTTTATCTGAATTTCTTTTCCACCTTTGGAAAGAAGTCTTGCAGACCAGGAATTTACTCGGTTACTCAGTCGATCATGGACGTAGGAGAAAACTTTCTTTTTTGATCCGCAAATTTGTTTTGGGAGGCCCAGGTACATGCCCATGCCACCCTCTGCCGAGATTCCGATGGCGTCCTTGATACCTTGCTTCAATGTCGGGTCAACTCGATTTCCAAACATGATGGATGATTTGCCCAGATTAAGTTGTTGTCCCGAGGCTGAGCCATATGTGTTGATGATCCTAAAAATCTCTGTTCCTTGTTGGATGTCCGCTCGACAGAAGAACAAGCTATCATCCGCGAATAGTAAATGGGAAACTGGTGGACTTGCTTGGGCAATTTTTAGCCCAGAAATTTGGTTTTCCCTTTCTGCTCCATTTAGGAGTGAGATAAGAGTCTCGGTGCATAGGATAAACAAAAACGGAGAGAGGGGGTCTCCTTGTCTCAATCCTCGTGACGGAGTGATATGTCCTTTTGGTTCCCCGTTTATCAACACTTGGTAGGATACCGAAGAAATACAGAACATCAGAAGCTTGACCCATCTCTCAGAGAAGCCCAACTTGATCATTAGGGCTTTAATGAAGCTCCATTCCACTCTGTCGTATGCTTTGCTCATATCTGTCTTGATGGCCATAAAGTTTTCTCTGCACACCGAGTTAGTACGAAGTGCATGAAAATTTTCTTGTGCCAATAGAATATTGTCAGTGATCAGCCTCCTAGCCATGAAGGCCGTTTAAGTCTCTGAGATTAGATTAGGTAATGTCTTTTTAAGTTGTTTACACATGAGCTTTGAGATTATCTTATAGCTCACGTTGCAAAGGCTAATCGGACGGAACTCCGTCATAGCTCTAGGCTTTTCTTTCTTAGGGATAAGACATATGTTGGTCTGATTGAGTCTAGGATCAAAAGATCCTGATGTGAAGAAATCTTTAACTAATTTCACAATATCATGGCGGAAATCCTGTCAGAACCTTTGGTAAAACTTGCTTGTCATTCCATCCGGTCCCGGGGCTTTATCTGGGTTGATATCGAAGAGAGCTTCTTTAATTTCTGCTTCTGTGGGGTCTTTGAGGAGGATCTGGTTAGAAGATTCTGTCACTTTCTCGGTGATAAACCGGAGTGCATTATCTGGGTCAGGGGGTTGTGACGAGGTGAACAAGTCTTGGAAGTAGTGGGAAGCTACCCGTTCAATACCTTGTGCATTTTCCACCCAATTCCCATTCCTGTCCCTCAGGGCGACGATTCGATTCCGGCTTCTCCTTTGTTTTGTGAGCGCATGAAAGAATTTCGTGTTTCTGTCCCCGGCTTTGTACCATTGTTCGCGACTTTTCTGTTTCCAGAAGGTTTCTTCCTCGCGTAAAGCAGCACAAAGGTTCCTTCTAATATCTTCTACTTCTTCTAATGTTGAGTTTTCGTCGTCTTGGGCCGCATCCAATTGGTTTTTAAGTTCCTCAATCATCTTCTCTGAATTTGATGATTGGGACTTTTTCCACTTAGAGATACTCGTATGACAATTAGCTACTTTGCGATGGAAATCCCGACGAGTGATTCCATCCAAAGAGCTCCAGCCGGAGATTACGCCTCTTTGAAACCTGGTTTTCCCAGCCATCTTTTATCAAATCTAAGTGATTTCTTCCTCCGTCGATTATCCACTTGAATTCTGGCCATAACGGGACGATGGTTTGAACCCCATAATTTAAGGTATTCCACCGAGGTGTGGGGGAAGATAGATTGCCATTCTTCATTCCCCACGGCCCTATGATATGTTCATAATTTGCATCATTTAGGTTGCATAAATCATTCCAAATCATGTTTTATTTCATGCATTTTAGGTCCTTAGGGTTTGTTTTAGAACCTAGGAGATGCATTAGGTCCCAATGAGTCTTTGCATGTTTTGAGTGTCTATCAGGTGAATTTGGAGCTGAAAAGATGAATCCAGGAAGTGGAATGGTGAGCAAAGCTTGAAAAAGTGGAAAAATTGGGTCTATGGAGGTTATCGGCCATTCTCGCTGGCCAGGAAGGTTTTACCGGCCATTTTCATGTACCGCGGGAAGCTTTACCGGCCATTTTCATGTACCGCGAATGAAGTGTATCGGCCAAAATCTCCGGGTGCAAACATGTCTCAGAAATCGCCTGTCCGGGGAACTTTCCGGTCCGATTCAGACGGCGGGTGCTTCATAGAAGTTGGAGAGCATTGCATCACGGTCTCATAGCAAGTGGAATCGTGGAATTCGGAGGCGTGATCAGAGAGATAAGCTCGTCGGAAGGAACCCCTATCTCGCAGGTATTCCGGACCGAGCAGATCAGTTCTGAAGGATGCGAAGGACGGTGCACTTCCAGGCCGATTCAGTTTCCGGGTCCTTCATGAGAATCAGAGACATTTGAGTCTTCTTTCCGGAACGTCCAAGAGCATTCAATTCGGATCTATGAGCAGGAAGATACGGTCTCCGGAATGGACACATGTCTAGACGCCTCTCTCTGGTCGTGTACATGCACTGCAAATATGTGCCCTCCAGGAAGCCTTACACTTCCCAAGCACCGAAGCTTCCTTCACCAAAGTTGGAGATAAATGAGTCCTCTGTCTTCTTCAACCAAAATCATTCAATTCGGACAAGTCTCATAGGAGTTACACTCTCCGGAATGCGAAGTGGTCTAAGCTGCTCTGAATGCTGCGAGATGGTCTTGCGACTTGGTTAACCCGCAGGCCTGAAGGTGAACGCCTGAATGCTGATGCTGCGAGTTGAAATGTGCGGGTAAACTATCACTGGAAGAGATCTGAAGCTCCCGAGCAAGAGAAATGCTAAGTCCACAATCGTGCGACTTAGGCATGCGAGTTAGCCGCGCCTGGAACTATGCCGCACGATCACTCGCAAATCACTCCGACTTGAGCCTGCGACCTAGGTGCAATAGAGACCAACCCGCACAGTTTGAACATTCCCCAGAAACCGCCTTAGCCCTGCGAGTTGGAGAGGAAGGAGACCAAGCCGCAGCAACACTCGCAAAACACTCCTACTTAGGCGTGCGGCTAAGACAAGGCGATTCAGGCTTCACAAGACAAGTCTTCATCTACTGCGACTTAGGTGTGCGACCTGGGACATACTGGACCAACCCGCAGTAATTCCCACTTTATCCATTAAAGCCGGGTCAGAACCCGGTTTGTTCCGGGCTGACCCGGTTCGTTTTTAAGAAAGTATAAATACTTTTTAGGGTTTTTTGGGAGAGAATTAAGTTTTATTCCCTTTGTCTCTTGCCTCTTTTGTGAAAGACTCCATTAAGAAGAGAAATATCTATATTTGAGTGTTTAATCAAGAGAGTTTAAAGAGATCTGGGTGTTTAAAGCTGTTTTCTTTTGAACCTATCATCTCCATCTCCATTTCTCATCATTAATCATGCTAATCTTCTCAACTTGCAAAGGTTTAAGAGAGATTAGTATGATTAGTGAGTAGTCACCCTAATGAGGTTCTAGATGTGTAGGTTAGGGTGCTAAAGTGTTAGATTAGGAGTGCTTAGGGCTAGATTCATTGATTCATCTCTCTAAACAGCTGTTCTCTATGCTAGATCCTTGATAATCACTTGAGATCTAGATTCTGGGAATTTCATGCACCAAAAGTGTTTGATGAAATTCCTGAAAGAGCTGTATTAGAGGTTTAAGCATTTTTCTGCATGATGATGTATTGTTATTTGCTTGAATGATCATTAAGAGCTGTTTGTTAATGCATATTGATTCATGTTTCACAAATGGGAATTTGGTTTGAAAATGGATTAGTATAGGGGTTAGTACCTTCATGAGAGGATTAACCTAGATTTGAGTTCTTAATCATTTGAATCATGTCTCATCATTGTCATTAGCATTTCTAGTTTAGCACCAAAGCACCCTAACCAACTATCATGTCTAGAATCTCATGCCTCCATCATATCATATTCACATCATTTGTCATTGCTTAGTTCTTGATTAGTCATTGTCATTAGTCTTTAAACCTGTTTAAGTTTGTTAGTTGTCATTAGTTAACCAAAACCCACTCTTGTTTGCTTGAATTAAGAACTTGATCATATAGCTTAGTGTCTATCACCACATTCTTGGATTGATTAACCTCTTTGTGCTACTTTGACAAGGGGATTGATAGCCCTGAGACTCTAAAAAGTCTTATCTATCAATTGGCGCCGTTGCCAAATTGTGGTTTGTTTAGCATTAAGCTCTGATCTGTTCTTGAGATCAAGTGCTTGCTTTCTTGTTTTTACTGATTCCTTTCAAGTTCTGTTTGTGATTTCAGGTGTATGAACACCAGGTCTAGATCAAGAAGCTGTGGTCCACCTTTACCTCTCAACGACAACATCAACCTTTTGGTACCAAGGAGGAGAAGGGACAGATGTGGTAGACAGATTGATCAGGCTGACATGGAAGAACAAAGAGACCACGTTGTGGATATAGAACAACCGGTTCAAGAGCAACAGGCTCAGGGTAATGGAGCTGGAAATGGAGTTGGTCAAGGGTTTCATCAGGGTAATGTTCATCAGGAACAGGTGCACCAACAAGCTTATGTCCACCAGGGACAAGCTCAAGCTCATCAACAGAGGCATCAGGCCAATGTTCAACAAAGACAACAAGTGCACCACCAACCCCACCCTTTCCAACCACAGCAAAGGAGATATGAGCAACCCCAAGTCTATGTTGGAGATAATGACAGGGCCAATGCTCATCAGTATGGAGCTGGTATTCAGGCACCACCTGTGCAAAACAACAACTTTGAAGTGAAGGCATCTTTGCTGAATATGGTCCAGAACTCAAAGTTCCATGGGTTAGCAATGGAAGATCCCTTGGAACACTTGGACCAGTTTGATAAGGTGTGTGATCTGACCAAGATAAATGGAGTTTCAGAAGACAGCTTCAAGCTAAGACTATTCCCATTCAGTCTTGGTGATAAAGCTCATCAATGGGAGAAGAATCTTCCAAGAGGCTCCATTCAAACCTGGGAGCAATGCAAGCAAGCCTTCTTATCTAAGTTCTTCTCCACCTCAAGAAGGAGCACGTGGTCTACGGTGTAGATCATTTCTAT
>NW_006256852.1:4461458-4589285 GCF_000478725.1 Eutrema salsugineum | reverse complement strand
CTCTGAAGGTTCAAGCTCAGAACAGAGGCTCACCAGAGAAGTTAAGGAGTTGAGGAGTGAATTAGACAAGCTGAAATTTACCACTCAGAAGCCAATGCATTTTGTTGGAGAGTATGAGGAACCTTCTCAAATCTTTGAGAACATAAGTGAAGAAGGTCTTACCCAAGAGGAGCTCAACTACATTGGGAATCAGAGGTTCCAAAGATATCAGTATGGTAATGCCAATCCAAACCTCTCTTACAGGAACATCAATGTAGCTAACCCACAAGACCAGGTCTATCCCAATTCTCAAGCTCCAAAGAACTTTGTTCCCAAGAACAACTTTCAAGGGTCATTCCAACCCAAGAATCAATTTGGTCAGAATCAGAGTTTTGGTCAGCAACAGCAACCATTTCAGGGCACTGGTTACACTTCACAGCAGCCAAAGGCACCACCAGGGTTTGGTCCACCACAGTTCCAACAGCAGGCGCCGGTTCAACAACAGTTTCAGCCACCAATGGTTCAACAACAGCCACAGATGGGTACAGATATGGTTGGTATTCTGCAACAACTACTTCAGGGTCAACAGACTATGCAGCAGGAAATCAAGGAACTGAAGCAAAACCAGGCATCAAGCTCAAGGAACCAAGGTCACCTACCTGGAAAACCAGAACCCAACCCCAAGGAATATGCCAAAGCCATTACACTGAGGAGTGGCAAGGAGTTACCTGGTATTGAGAACAACAAAGTGATCATTGAGGACAATGATCAACCTGAGGGGGAGGCAGCCTTAAAGGATGATCAAGTTGCTGAGAAACCAAGGACAGAAAAGGGTAAAGAGGTAGCAAAGGAACCAGAACCAGAGAAGAAGTATGTGCCACCACCTCCATACCAACCCAAGCTCCCATTTCCAGGGAGATTTAAGAAGCAACTAGTGAATAAGGCAAGAGCTGTATTTGAGAAGGCACTCAAAGAGACACCACTCACAATGCCTCTCATTGATGCATTCTTAATGATGCCAAAGATGGGGAAGTTCTTGAAGGATGCCATTCTGAACAAGACAAAAGAGCTTCAAGGCATGGTAGTACTAAGTCATGAATGCAGTGCTATCATTCAGAAGAAGTCCATCCCAAGGAAGTTAACTGATCCAGGGAGTTTCACACTCCCTTGTGCCATTGGACCTCTTCTATTCTCTGGATGTCTTTGTGATCTAGGAGCATCAGTCAGCTTGATGCCATTCTCCATAGCAAAAAAGCTGGGCTTTAGAGTGTTCAAGCCTGCAAGGATCTCTCTTATCCTTGCAGATAGATCAGTTAGATTGCCTGTTGGTATGTTGGAAGATCTACCTGTCAAGATAGGTGGTTTTGAGGTTCCAACAGATTTCGTTGTGCTGGAAATGGATGAGGAACCAGTAGATCCTCTCATCTTGGGCAGGCCATTCTTAGCCACTGCAGGAGCTATTATTGATGTGAGAGGTGGGATAATAGAGCTTCAACTTGGGTCTGAAAGGCTCAAGTTTGATGTGAATGAGATGATGAAGAAACCCACCATTGAAGGTCAATGTTTCTATGTGGAGACAATGGACCAGTTGGCTGATGAGTTGCTGGAGGAGCTGAACACTGAGGATCCTCTTCAAGCTGCTCTAACTCAAGAACAAGGAGACAATGAGCTCTTGGCTGAAGCAAGTGAAGGGTATAAGCTGTATCTGGACAATGCAAGAGAGCTGGGTCCTGAAACAAGGTTTTTGGAGCTGGAACAAAGTGGCTCTGAAGTTTTTGCTATCAAGGAATCAGTCACCAGCCAAAGCAGCTTGGACCAGGACTGGAATGAGGCTGATGCACCCTCTGTTGAGCTCAAGCCTCTACCAACAGGGCTCAGGTATGCTTTCTTAGGCTTAAACTCCACATATCCTGTCATCATCAATGATAGCCTATTAGAGGATCAAGAGAGTGCATTGCTTAATGAAATAAGAAAGTTCAGGAGAGCCATAGGGTATTCTTTAGCTGATATTAGAGGGATCTCTCCTGACATTTGCACCCATAGGATCCACCTAGAGCACCAATCTATGTCCTCTATTGAGCATCAACGAAGACTTAACCCCAACCTTAGGGAAGTGGTTAAGAAGGAGATACTAAAGCTTCTTGAGGCAGGGATAATTTACCCAATCTCTGACTCAAGATGGGTGTCTCCTGTTCATGTTGTGCCCAAGAAAGGTGGGATCACAGTGGTGAAAAATGATAAGGATGAACTCATAGCTCAAAGAACCATAACTGGCCATCGCATGTGCATTGACTATAGGAAATTGAATTCTGCTTCTAGAAAAGATCATTTCCCTTTACCATTCATTGATCAAATGCTTGAAAGGTTAGCTAATCATCCTTATTTTTGTTTTCTCGATGGCTACTCGGGGTTCTTCCAAATTCCCATAGACCCCCGGGATCAAGAGAAAACAACATTCACATGCCCTTATGGCACTTATGCTTATAGGAGAATGCCCTTCGGTTTATGTAATGCACCAGCCACTTTTCAAAGATGTATGATGCACATTTTCTCTGACATTATTGAAGAGAAAGTTGAGGTGTTCATGGATGACTTTAGTGTCTATGGCTCCTCCTTCTCGGATTGTCTCTCTAATTTGACACAGGTGTTGGAGAGATGTGAGCAGCACAACTTGGTGCTGAACTGGGAGAAGTGTCATTTCATGGTGCAAGAAGGAATTGTTCTTGGGCACAAGATCTCTGAAAAGGGTATTGAGGTTGATAAGGCAAAGGTGGAAGTAATGGTGAACCTGCAAACCCCCACTTCAGTTAAAGGGATAAGGAGCTTCCTTGGTCATGCAGGGTTTTATAGAAGATTCATAAAGGACTTCTCAAGGATTGCCAGGCCCTTAACAAGACTGTTGTGTAAGGAGGTGGACTTCATCTTTGATGCTGAATGTGAAGAAGCCTTTAAGTTGATCAAAGAGGCATTGGTTAGTGCACCAATAGTTCAGGCACCAGACTGGTCCCTACCTTTTGAGGTCATGACAGATGCTTCTGACTTTGCTGTTGGAGCAGTACTTGGACAGAAGAGGGACAAGAAGCTGCATGTGATCTACTATGCCAGTAGAACACTTGACTCTGCCCAAGAGAAGTATGCTACAACTGAAAAGGAAATGCTGGCAATAGTTTTTGCCTTTGATAAGTTCAGAAGCTACCTGGTGGGATCAAAGGTCATTGTGTATACTGATCATGCAGCCCTCAGGTACTTGATGACCAAGAAAGATGCCAAGCCAAGGCTGTTGAGATGGGTTTTATTGCTCCAAGAGTTTGATATGGAGGTGCTTGATAAAAAGGGCATTGAGAATGGGGCTGCAGACCATCTCTCAAGGCTGAGGATTGAAGAAAAAGTCCCCATAGATGATGCTTTGCCTGAAGAGTCTCTGATGGTGCTCCATTCCTACTTGGAGTTTGAGGAAGTAGAGAGCATTCAAGAAAGGAGGATGCCTTGGTTTGCAGACATAGTGAACTATCTTGCATGTGGGGTGGAGCCTCCTGAATTGGATGCTTACAAGAGGAAAAATTTCTTCAGAGATGTCCAGAGATACCATTGGGATGAGCCCTACCTCTATGTTCTGAACAAGGATCAGCTGTACAGAAGGTGTCTTGCTGAAGAGGAGATGCAACCTGTGTTGCAAGAATGTCATGGTTCTGCTTTTGGAGGTCACATGGGGGCATTCAAAACTGTGGCAAAGGTTCTTCAAAGTGGGTTTTGGTGGCCTACAATGTTCAAAGATGCCCAGTTGGTGGTTTCAGCATGTGATGCCTGTCAGAGGCATGGGAACATATCTAATAGAAGTGAGATGCCTCAAAACCCCATTCTGGAAGTTGAGATCTTTGATTGCTGGGGGATTGACTTTATGGGGCCCTTCATTTCATCCTATGGGAATCGGTACATACTTGTTGCTGTGGACTATGTGTCCAAATGGGTTGAGGCCATTGCTTCCCCTACCAATGATTCCAAGGTTGTAGTGAAGCTGTTCAAGAGCATCATCTTCCCAAGGTTTGGAGTTCCAAGGGTTGTCATCTCTGATGGAGGATCCCATTTTGTGAACAAGACTCTGGAAGGTTTATTGAGGAAGCATGGAGTTAAACACAAGATAGCTACTCCATATCATCCTCAAACTAGTGGCCAGGTTGAAGTATCCAACAGACAGATCAAAGCCATTCTTGAGAGGACTGTTAGCTCAAGCAGAAAAGATTGGAGCAAAAGGGTAGATGATGCATTGTGGGCTTACAGGACTGCCTTTAAAACTCCAATTGGAACATCACCATTCAGTTTGCTATATGGGAAGAGCTGCCACCTTCCTGTTGAGCTGGAATACAAGGCCATGTGGGCTGTGAAGTTGTTGAACTTTGATATCAAGACAGCTCAAGAAAAAAGGATCATGCAACTTCATGAACTTGAGGAGATTAGGCTTGAGGCTTTTGAAAGCTCAAAGATCTATAAGGAGAAGACCAAGGTCCTGCATGACCAAAAGATTCTGAAAAGAGAGTTCAAGAATGGTGATTTGGTGTTGCTTTTCAACTCTAGACTTAAGTTGTTTCCAGGAAAGCTTAAGTCTAGGTGGTCTGGACCTTTCAAAGTTCTTGAAGTGAGGCCTTATGGTGCCATTGTCTTGGAAGGAAAGAATGGTCAGGAATTTGTGGTGAATGGACAGAGAATCAAGCATTACTTAGTTTCACAAGGGAAAGAGGAAGCTACAACAGTTCCTCTTCTTGATCCACCAGCCTGTTAAACAGGTTCTCAAAGTCAAACTTAGAGACTTTAAACAAAGTGCTCTTGGGAGACACCCCAAGCTTATCTTTGTACATAGTTCTTTTGATTTCTTCTCTTTTCCTTTATGTTTTAGAACTTTTTGATGGGTTTTGTGAGTTGGTCTCAGGTACTAGGTGATCCTTGGAGAACATTATCTTGTGATGAATGGAATGGAGCATGTGAGAGAGCTGAGAGGACTGTTTAAAGCCAGAAAAAACTTGAAGAACGCCTCAGTGCTACCTAGGTGTGCGGGTTAGTGCATGAAGAGCCCAGGCCACAGCAAGACTCGCGATTTACTCCGGCCTGGGCGTGCTACCTGGTGTTAAAGGACCCTGGCCGCACGAAACCATGAGAAGCCTGACATGTTTAAGTCCCAGTTACTGCGGCTTGGGAGTGCGGGTCAGAAGAGAGGAAGCTAGGCCGCACATCTATTCGGAATTTACTCCGGCTTGAGTGTGCGACCTAGAAGCATGGAAGCTGAGCCGCACCAGAAAGAAGAAGGCCGAGAGTTCTAAGTGCTAAACTGTGCGACCTGGTGCTGCGGCCTGAAACCCAAGGAGGCTAAGTCGCACGATCATTCGCAATTCACTCCGAGATGGTCGTGCTACCTGGAAAGAAGAAGGCCAGGCCGCAATAAACAGAAGGAGTCCAAAACGCCTAAGTCCAAAACTGTGCTAGCTGGTGCTGCAGGTTAAAAGAAAGGAGTCCAGGCCGCATGAAGATTCGAAATTCACTCCGGGACAGCTGTGCTAGCTAGGAACATGGAGGCTAGGTCGCAGCATGAAGAGAACGGCCAAGGAGCTTAAGTGACAAAACCCTGCGGTTTAGGTGTGCTACCTGGGAGGCAAGAGTTCCAAGCCGCAGCAAAAGAGAGATGGCCGAGTTTTCTAAGTAACAAACCCTGCGACATGGTCGTGCTACCTGGAAACAAAGGGAGCTAACTCGCACATATACTCGGAATTTACTCCAAGATGGGCGTGCTAGCTGGGAAGTAAGGGTTCCAGGCCGCACAAAAAGAAGGGAGGCCAAAGAGTTTAAGTCCCAAAACCTGCGAGTCAAGCGTGCTACCTGGGAGTAAAGAAGACCAACCCGCACATATACTCGGAATTTACTCCAAGATGAGCGTGCTAGCTGGGAAGTAAGGGTTCCAGGGTGCACAAAAGAGAGAAGAAGGCCGGTCAATGAGAAAAGGACGGGTCAAAGCCTTGACTGGTCAAAATAGATCTATTGACCACCAGTCCAAAGGCTTCACCCTGTCCCACACTCTCTCTTCCTCACAACAAACCCGAGTTTGCAACTCTCTCTCTCATTTCTCTCCATTGTTTTCACCATATCTCTCTCATTTCTCCACCAAAATTGTTGATTCAAAGTGCTCTGAGCTCGTTTTTGAGTTGTTAACATCATCCTGATTGCATTTCGAACTCGTTGCATCTTAATCCCAAGGTATTCCATCCTGTTAAAACTCATCTCTTTCCATGTTCTTCAATGGTGATTTTTGAACTTTAAGGTGTGGAATCGATTTTGATAGGTTGTTTTAGACCTTGGGATTATTTTTATAAATGCTAGGGTGCTAGATAGTCTTAGAAAATAGAGCACTTTGTTGGTAATTACTTGTTCTTGAATTTTGAAAATTGTTGCAAGTAATTCATGAAAGAAATCGATTTTTTTTAAAAGAGATGAATTGGTTTCTTGCTGAGTCCCTGCTTTGCACTCTTGTTTTTGCATTGCTATGAATTTATTTGATTGATTCTTAGCTTGAGAAACTTGTTCATGTGCTGTTGATATCGATTCTTGCAACAATTTTTTTCAAAATTTTGAAGACTTTTGTGAGGCTTATTCTTGTACTAACAATATTTTTGAGAATCTCTTGGCAGATGACTGAAAGAACCAACTCTTTGGCTAAGAAGAAGGGTCCTGCATCAAAAGGCAGAGGTTTGGTCTCAGGAACTTCAAAGCCAAGAGACAAAGGTCAAGGTGCAAAGAATACCACAAAGCAAGGAAAGTGTGATCCAGCGCCAAAAAGGACAAGGCCTGAAGGAAGAGCTTTGGTGGTTGCTTCTGGTTCCAAGAAAAAGGGGAAACAGTTGGCTGTGGTATCTGAGAGTGAACAGACTGAAAGTGACTCCAGCAGCTCAGCTGGTGGTTCCCAAGGCACCATTGAAGAGGGATCAAAGAAGTTCAAGAAAACTGAACCAGAAACACTTGATTATCTGGCTAAGTTTCAGCAGATAGAGATCCAGCAAGGGAGATTCCCTGATTTGGACTTTCTGAAGAAGATTGGCCTATATGAAGATGTCAAGACTTTGCTTGGGAACATGGGTGTTGAGTCACTTTTGGAGATGAGAGAAATCGCTTATGAGCAAGAGTCCCAAGAGTTCTTGGCCTCCTTTGAAGCTTTCATTTACTACCCAAGGGATTCAAGAATCATTCAAGGAGATGGGCTTGGACATGTGGAGTTTACTGTGAAAGGGAAGGAGTATTCAGTGTCATTCAGAGAATTGAATAAGATCTTTGGGTTTTCAGCACCTAGAAATGAACTTCTCTTAACCAGGTCAATCTCAGAAAAGATGAGATCCAACTTCTATGGAGATCAATTGCTTCTGGGAAGTACACAGCTGGAACAGCTAAGGCCTCTTGGATAAGGAATCCAGTTCTGAGATATGTACACAAGATTCTCTCTCACAGCTTCTACTTCAAGATTGATGTTGGAAGAGTTCACAAAGGAGATCTGATGCTTCTTGGTGTAGGGCTGAGACCGCTGATGCCAACACATGAAGATGGGGAACCCTATGAAGGGTATAAATACCCAATTTGCCTTGCATCTCAATTAGCAAGGTCTTTGATGTTCTACAAAAAGTGCATGTGGGGTTCTACAAAGCAAGATGCAAAGCTGACCCATGGATGGGTGGTAACAAAGATCTTGAAAGCCATGGGGTACAGATTCAAGGAGAACAAGGCAAAGTTTGATCTGATTAATGAAGCACATTTGTGTAGGATTGGCTTCCTCCAAGGAAGAGTGGGTACCAAGGTAGTCTACAACTTCAAGACACTCATCAGTGAGCCAGCCCAAGTTCTCCTACCCAATCCCTCCATCACCACAGTCCAAGTTAAAAGGAACATTCACTTCTTCTTGCTGAAGGAAGAGCTGTACAATGTCCAAACTGATCCACCAATCCTCACATACAAGCAAGCTTGCAGAGAAGAAGCCTCCAAGGGAAAGAAAGCAACCGCTGAAGATGCTACCACAAGTGCAGCTGGTGCTCAAGATGATGATCTGCCTCCACCTCAAAAACGTTTTGGTGGAAACAGATATCACTTTGATGATTACAACTGGGAGGAACCAGGCACTTCAGGGTTCAGAGCTCAACAGAAGATTGGTATTCTCCAACAATGGTGCAAGTACCAAGACAAAACCATCCACAAGATGGCCAAATGCATCAAGGAGATGAAGAAGAGGATCAAGAAGCTTGAAAACCCTTGCAAAGGTGGGGCTCCAGCACCGGTTTCACCAAGGAACAGAGAGGAAGTTGGGGAGAGTTCTATGAACTGCACAGCCTTGGTCACATATGGAACCACTTGGGTAGATCTTGACGACGGGACTGATGAGGCCAGCCACCATTCTTGGGAAACACCGTCAGGCCACACATCGAACCCCTCCTACTCATTGGGGTCTGATTTCAACAGCCACTAGGTAACACTCAAAACCTTGTAAATAGCATGTAGACTTTCTTTTTCTTTTGCATTTTGCCTGTTTGCTTTGGTTTCACTTCTTTCTCATACTTTTATAACACAAGGGACTGTGTTATTTAAGTGTGGGGGAGGAGTTTTATCCTTTACTAATCATGTTTTCTATTTTCTTATTTTACACTTTGAGTCTTGAGTCACATTCTAGTTGCATATTCATCTAAGTGCATATAAAAACCAAAAAAATGGAAAAAAATCTGAAAAATTTACACAAAAAAAATGATCATGTAGTTGCATTCTCATTTTTAGGATTGAGTCTAGATTGCATTTGCATATAGGTTGCATCTTGCAAGGAGTAATGATAGGTTTTCTAGAGAGTACATCACTTTGAGAACTTGAATTGAATATGCTTGTGAATCTTTTTCTGTGCTTGCAAAGTCTGAAATGATTTGAATCTGAGAAGCAAGTTTGAATTGAACTCAACTCTAATTAAGTGGGAACCTTGAACTTGACTTGAAAATATCTTGTGATGCATTGTTTGAAAAAGCTTGTGGATACCAATATACATACTTGAGCTAGAACCACTGTTTTTACCACTCTTTTCCTTAGCTCAAGTAGCTGAATCCACATCATGGATCAGTTCCCATACCTTGAACCCATCCTTCTTTTAAGCCAATGTTTGTGTGTGAATTGAAAGGCCACCTTGGATCAAACTTAGCAGAAAGTGTTAGGTTTAGAGCGACAAGGGCAGGTCTCATTGAGTGCTGTGTTCCAACATCAAGGAACTGAGAGTTTTGGCGAGGAATAAGTGTGGGGGAAAAGACTTTTTGGTGAGTGGAAAAAGGTGAGATGAGTGGGAAAGAGAGAGTGAAAATAGCTAGGGGAATGAAAGAAAAAGAAATCAGTCTTGGTGTTTTGAGAAAGTGAGCTCTGGTTTGTTGAAAAGAAAGAGTCAAGCCTCTAAGTAAAAAAGGAAGAAAAGAAGCCAAAAGGCTCAAATGTTTTGTTAAGAAAGAAAGAAGAGGCTAGAAATTGTAAAAGAAAAAGAGCTGTGTAAAGTTTGAGTTCCAAGACTTGAGAGGAAAAGTGAAAAGTAAATCCCCTAGTGAGAGGAAAATGAGAGTGAAAAGTGAGGATTTTTGAGCAAGTGAGGAAGCTTTGAGTAGAGGGTGGGGTGTGATGAGTCTTTGCCCTTGTATGCATAGGTTGCTTTTTACCTTTAGCATTCTGCCAAAGTTTGATCATTCATAGAGAGATCCCTTTGCTGCATTTAACCCACTTGAACACTGATGAGATCATTTTAATCTCATAGCCTCTCCCTAGCCAAGCCAGCTTGTTTAAACCTTGCATCATGAGATCCACCTGATAAAAGCTTAATGAATGTGAAAGAGTTGAGAGAGAAGAACTTGTGGAGATTCCTTACTGAGTTGATATATATCTGAGTATGACTTTGCATTGCATAATTGAGCATGAACTTGAATTCTCATTGTGATCACTTCTCTCAAAAAGAAAATGTGAACTCCCATTGCATACAACCTCTTTCTCTCATTTGCTCTTTTTGCTTGAGGACAAGCAAAGGACAAGTGTGGGGGAGTTGATATGTTCATAATTTGCATCATTTAGGTTGCATAAATCATTCCAAATCATGTTTTATTTCATGCATTTTAGGTCCTTAGGGTTTGTTTTAGAACCTAGGAGATGCATTAGGTCCCAATGAGTCTTTGCATGTTTTGAGTGTCTATCAGGTGAATTTGGAGCTGAAAAGATGAATCCAGGAAGTGGAATGGTGAGCAAAGCTTGAAAAAGTGGAAAAATTGGGTCTATGGAGGTTATCGGCCATTCTCGCTGGCCAGGAAGGTTTTACCAGCCATTTTCATGTACCGCGGGAAGCTTTACCGGCCATTTTCATGTACCGCGAATGAAGTGTATCGGCCAAAATCTCCGGGTGCAAACATGTCTCAGAAATCGCCTGTCCGGGGAACTTTCGGTCCGATTCAGACGGCGGGTGCTTCATAGAAGTTGGAGAGCATTGCATCACGGTCTCATAGCAAGTGGAATCGTGGAATTCGGACGCGTGATCAGAGAGATAAGCTCGTCGGAAGGAACCCCTATCTCGCAGGTATTCCGGACCGAGCAGATCAGTTCTGAAGGATGCGAAGGACGGTGCACTTCCAGGCCGATTCAGTTTCCGGGTCCTTCATGAGAATCAGAGACATTTGAGTCTTCTTTCCGGAACGTCCAAGAGCATTCAATTCGGATCTATGAGCAGGAAGATACGGTCTCCGGAATGGACACATGTCTAGACGCCTCTCTCTGGTCGTGTACATGCACTGAAAATATGTGCCCTCCAGGAAGCCTTACACTTCCCAAGCACCGAAGCTTCCTTCACCAAAGTTGGAGATAAATGAGTCCTCTGTCTTCTGCAACCGAAATCATTCAATTCGGACAAGTCTCATAGGAGTTACACTCTCCGGAATGCGAAGTGGTCTAAGCTGCTCTGAATGCTGCGAGATGGTCTTGCGACTTGGTTAACCCGCAGGCCTGAAGGTGAACGCCTGAATGCTGATGCTGCGAGTTGAAATGTGCGGGTAAACTATCACTGGAAGAGATCTGAAGCTCCCGAGCAAGAGAAATGCTAAGTCCACAATCGTGCGACTTAGGCATGCGAGTTAGCCGCGCCTGGAACTATGCCGCACGATCACTCGCAAATCACTCCGACTTGAGCCTGCGACCTAGGTGCAATAGAGACCAACCCGCACAGTTTGAACATTCCCCAGAAACCGCCTTAGCCCTGCGAGTTGGAGAGGAAGGAGACCAAGCCGCAGCAACACTCGCAAAACACTCCTACTTAGGCGTGCGGCTAAGACAAGGCGATTCAGGCTTCACAAGACAAGTCTTCATCTACTGCGACTTAGGTGTGCGACCTGGGACATACTGGACCAACCCGCAGTAATTCCCACTTTATCCATTAAAGCCGGGTCAGGACCCGGTTTGTTCCGGGCTGACCCGGTTCGTTTTTAAGAAAGTATAAATACTTTTTAGGGTTTTTTGGGAGAGAATTAAGTTTTATTCCCTTCGTCTCTTGCCTCTTTTGTGAAAAACTCCATTAAGAAGAGAAATATCTATATTTGAGTGTTTAATCAAGAGAGTTTAAAGAGATCTGGGTGTTTAAAGCTGTTTTCTTTTGAACCTATCATCTCCATCTCCATTTCTCATCATTAATCATGCTAATCTTCTCAACTTGCAAAGGTTTAAGAGAGATTAGTATGATTAGTGAGTAGTCACCCTAATGAGGTTCTAGATGTGTAGGTTAGGGTGCTAAAGTGTTAGATTAGGAGTGCTTAGGGCTAGATTCATTGATTCATCTCTCTAAACAGCTGTTCTCTATGCTAGATCCTTGATAATCACTTGAGATCTAGATTCTGGAAATTTCATGCAGCAAAAGTGTTTGATGAAATTCCTGAAAGAGCTGTATTAGAGGTTTAAGCATTTTTCTGCATGATGATGTATTGTTATTTTCTTGAATGATCATTAAGAGCTGTTTGTTAATGCATATTGATTCATGTTTCACAAATGGGAATTTGGTTTGAAAATGGATTAGTATAGGGGTTAGTACCTTCATGAGAGGATTAACCTAGATTTGAGTTCTTAATCATTTGAATCATGTCTCATCATTGTCATTAGCATTTCTAGTTTAGCACCAAAGCACCCTAACCAACTATCATGTCTAGAATCTCATGCCTCCATCATATCATATTCACATCATTTGTCATTGCTTAGTTCTTGATTAGTCATTGTCATTAGTCTTTAAACCTGTTTAAGTTTGTTAGTTGTCATTAGTTAACCAAAACCCACTCTTGTTTGCTTGAATTAAGAACTTGATCATATAGCTTAGTGTCTATCACCACATTCTTGGATTGATTAACCTCTTTGTGCTACTTTGACAAGGGGATTGATAGCCCTGAGACTCTAAAAAGTCTTATCTATCACTCTATCGAGACGACATTTGACTTTTCCGTTACGTCTTCTTCCGACCCATGAGAAAGAATTTCCTTTATACGGAAATTCGAGCATCCCACAATTATCTAACATGGTACTGAATGGGATAAAAGAGTATTCTGGTCTCCTGCGTCCTCCCCGTTTCTCATGGTTTCCGTAGATTTCATTGAAATCCTCAATCATAAACCAGGCTTCTTTTCTAGAGAGGCTCATTCGAGTGAGACGTTCCCATACATATTCTCAGTTTTTAATGACCGGATCTCCATAAACGAACGTCAAAAAGATTTTATGTCCGTCTAGACTGGTTTCTACATCAATAAGATGTTCATCCGAATAGGAGATAGTAACTGAAGGTTCATCCATATAAAAAAGGGCTAGACCGCCACTTCGACCTCTCGGTTCAACAGTGAAAACATGATCATATCCAAAATGAACTTGCATATCTTGTAGAAGGTAACGCTTATTTTTGGTCTCCGACAAAAATAGAAATCTCGGTTGAAAACATTTGTAAAGTTCTTCCAAATGATCTTTTGTCAATTCTGAACCAGCTCCTTGACAATTCCATCCGATGACGTTCATTACATACAATAGTTTCTAATTTTTAATTTACTTGGTTTTAATCCAGATTAGTTTCCAATAATAAAAATAAAAAACGAGGTAAAAAATAATGATACAGTTCTTCAAGGTGTTCTTTTATCAAGTTGGCCCCACCTCCCCTGAAAATTTCATCCAATCATGTTATTATTGGTGAATATCTAGTTTTTGGATTCCTCCTAAACAGAATTTCTCCTTTCCTTTGTTCTTTGATGAAAATCCACGCTTGGTTAAGCTTCTTCTTTAAACTGCTCCTCGATCCAACACAAGCGACTGTTCTGTTTCACGGAACCTGCTCCTCAAATAATTTCCCTCTCTTCATCTTTGGTAATGCTGGTTTGTTTGATCGTCATTGATGAGATTGGAGTAATAACAGAGATTGGTGAGAGTTTGTTTATGTCGTAGGGGTCTTCAAGGGTTTTTGTGGGATGAACTTAGCATACAGCTAGAGTCAAGAGTATCTTCAGGTAAGCGGTTCTTCAAAAACTTCCCAGGGGGGAGAGATATTTAGTCTTGGTCGTCAAAGTCATCAATCTTAAGCAGAGAAGTCTTGTTTCCTGAGGATCACGCCGGAGATACAGGTTTGGGAAGTCATCGGACAAAAAGAGAGCAAGACAAAATCCCAGATTTAACTTCTTCACCCTTCCTAAAAAGGATAAAACTTTAGTCTTCTTATTGCAAACGCTTATTTCTTCATATGCAGAACTTAGCAAAAGCTAGAAAATATAAAGAGGTCACCAAAAGTGGATTTCTGAACGGCTTTAGACAGGACCAGAGCTTGACTTCATTTCTTAATAGTTGAGGTAACGAGATAGACGGTTATCCCTGGAGCTTGAGGGATTTTCCTTTATGATACAGGGTCTTCTTCTTTGAAGATGAAAAGAAGAGAAACAGACATAGCATAAAGCTAGAAGGGATGGAGTGTAGAGACACGATAAGGGTGAAAGGTCAGAGGCTGAGACATCAGGAGCCGGTGAGAAGAGCCAGCACAGGTCCTCCGGTGATGAAAAAAAGAAATGGAACAAGACTTCAGACTTTTCAACTGGTGAAAAAGGCTTCAGATGGCTTCTTTCCTTCAAACAGATTTCATAAACGAGACAAGGAGAGGAAACAATCGGTGGATCTTGAAAGCCATGCCAAGATTCCAAAAAATTTCTCACCGGAAAAAGATAGCTGCGGCGGATTGTTTGAACTTTTGAATTTCTTACGGTGGAAAAGTAAATCTGGAAATGGTTGCAGAGTTTCTTGGGAGTCGCGCCTGGGAGGAAAAAGTCATCACGACTTTGATATGTTTTTTATTTTACTAAGGTAAATTATTTACTAAATCAAAATACTAGAAACAGTTACATGTTACATAATTAATACAAGAGTCAACCAATTAAAGCATTATACAATATAGTGTAACTTATAATTTATATCATATTTTGATTAGTGAATAAACTCTTATCATTGTAAGTTTAAAGTATTATTGATGCGGATTAATCATAACTTAATTTTTAATAGGATAAGTTATATCTCAATTTCTGGTAATCTCTCATCAAATTAAACAACTTTTAAAATTTCAATTTTAACAGAAATACATAATATAGATAAACCCGATTTTTTTTTTGTTATTTTAGATAATTGCAAATGAGAAATAATAAATCTAACAATCCTAGAAATTAGGAAAATCGTTATAGATTAACATTTTCACTCCCAATTAAAAGGTTTGTATTTCTTACACAATATTGGTTCTCATTCAAGGTAAATAACAATTTTTTACATAATTAGAGTTCTTTCTAAAAATTCTAGTGAATAATAAAAAATCTACAATAGCAAAAACTTAGGAAAAACGTTATATATTTCTGTTTACCTAGTGAGCAATATTACTTGTATCTCACTCTACAAGAAGTACACAGTCAATACTCTATCCAGAATTTCGTATAAAATATTAATGGTGTACTTCCTGTCGAAAGTGAGCATTCACAAGTAACATAATTACAATAACACTGTGGCGACACAATGAATAAAACTACTTCTTCTGATGTGATTCACAGATGCACAAGAAATATGATGTAGGAAAACATGTATTTTTCTTTCATGTAAACATATTTTTTATACGTCTGTGAGAGGATCACATCAGAAAAATAATTGAGTATGAGTTGTGTTTGAGTGAGTAATTGTTTGTTTGGTTAGTTAATCAAAATTCTCCTCTGTTTGTATTTATAGAACTCTTAGAGAGTAACTCCTCATGTTTCTTCCGTGTGTTTCATATTCTCCCAAAATCGTTTATAATTAAAACATATTAATTAACATTTGACTCATTTATCGCAAATTTCGAAAAGAAGATACATTTCGAAATAAATGAATACATCTTCGCCTATAATCTATAAAATATGGTCATAAATGTCACATTTTGATGAATAACTTAAAAACATAAAATTAAGGTATGTATTCATAAGTACATGTATTCTTCATCTACAATTTCTTTATTATACATATCTAATTATAATTACGTAAAATTTATAACTGTAAATATGAGCCAATTTTAAGACACAATCCAATTCTTATACTAATAACTTACCATTCTGCCCAAAATTAGTAATATTGTATCCACACACACTTTAAACTATCAATATTGTAAAATTCGACCCAATAAACGTAACAATATACCCAATAAAATTAAAATAAATAAAAACGTTCAAGCCCGCACATACGTGCAGGCCAGTATCTTAGTTATTAATTACATTAAAAAAACAAACTTCATTTTCTGTAAATTATTACATATTATATTATTCTTAATTAATTATAATAAAAATAAAAAATAATATAATTATTTTCTCAAACATAATTAAAATAAAAATAATATGAAAAGTATTCATTGCTATTTACTATTTAGTATTTTAATTATTATGATATTAAAAATAATATAAATTGTAAATAATAATCAATATATATATATATATTCATAAAAAAAGACTATTTAGAGATCTTATAATTTCTTTTTTACTATAATATGTATTATTTTATTTATATATAGTGAGGGATAAAAACTCTAAAAGTATGTCTAATTAGTTTACAGTAAGAGCTCAATAAAATAAAGAATCCATAAAAAATCAAGATAAATTGATATTCATGTCGACCGAACTAAATGGTTCACCAAGGTGAAAGTTTATGGTTAGAGAGGATTAAATACAGAACAATTAGTCATCATTACCAAGACCAAAGAACTCATTCAAATCGGTGAACTAGGATGTTTGGACATAACAGTCAGATCTACAGACCTAAAAACCATTCAAGACGAATCAAGCAAGGAGCAATGGAGAACTTTTTCCACCTAAAATCCCACTTGCAACACTACTCTCTACTACAACTAGCTATAGACTCAAACAATTGTCCTCTCTTTGTTCTTGTTCAAGTAAAGTCTCCTGAAAATCGAAATATACTAATCCAGTTTAAAACCGTATCCAAAACGCTTTTGAATCTTGTTTGTTTTGATTGGGCAACAAACTTACCGTTTATTGCTTGATAGTCCCTTAAGTCTTCTTCTCTCAAAGATTAGCCCAATGCCTATCTATTTTTACTATTTACAAATTTTGACGGTTGTATATTCAGCTATATATATATATATATATATTACAATAAAAGTTGAAATAGTTTAGTATTTTAATAAAATGTTAAACACGAGAAAAGTGATTTTTTTTCTAAGAGTTCTGAATTGACCACAAAACTCATAGTCATTAAGCAGTATATTAGAGTTAATGTTTTTAAGATTACAGTTCTTTATGGGTTATCTCGAATACTATTTTAATCCATCTTAAAATAGATTCAGTAAACGGGTTAGCTCGCCTTGGAACAAGTAATGATTCTAATTTCAAATGCACACAAAAGTGGAACTGTCAAAATATTAGTTTTTAGTTTGAAAGATAGATAATATACTCAATTTAATAAATAATATGATTTTTCTTTGAAAGTTAACCATAATTTGTTATATTTTTATTTGAGTATTTGTAAGTTTTTTTTCCGTCTGAAAAAAAAATCATTCATTAAAAGATCAGTACAAAGAAGCATGACGCTTACAAAACATAGTATCGAACACCTAAAGGAAGGGTTCTATAACACTCAAAAAAGGGGAACTGAAACCAAAATCAAGTGATGTCTTGTAACCATGAAGGACCATCTCTGGCGAGATACGATTGGAAACGACTGCATCACACTCTGCGCAATCGCTCGAGCTGCTCTGTTTGCCCCTATTGCTTCGTGTTCTATCGAACAATTAGCAAATCCATGACTCAGCTGGGAAATGTATTTTGTATAAGGACGATATCTAAGACAGTCCAAAGGTTTTGAAATTGCCTCCACCACTGAGGATAAGTCATCTCTGAGCAATGCAGATCCCGCAGACTCTGTAATGTCCATATGAGACAACGAAACTCTGTGATGATCTTGTTGCTGGAGGGTGTAAAAGCTTCTCGAGCATGGAAAAGTACATTCCATCGATGATCACGGGCTATCCACGTACCTCCCCTATGTGATCTATTATTCCTCCAATTTGCATTCAAGTTGCATTTCACCACGCCAAGAGGCGGAGGATGCTAAGTAGAATCAACAGGACGAAATGTACTCCTGTTACGATCCTCAATAGTAGCTGCTTCATTAAGTGTGCTCCACAATACAGAATATTCTTGAGCCCGCTGGACAATTATTGCAAGAGATTCTCTGCTTGTTGGCAAAAAGGATAGTATTTATATTTTTTTCAGATATGCCAGAGAACCCATGGAATAGAGTTGCGAATCTCACTTGATATTGATGCATCTCCCATGGTATCAATCAGGAAAGCTGTATTGTTTAACAGATCCAAGGAAAAGCCAGACCCCGGATTTGGAATGTGTGCCATTTGGAGTAATTATTGAGCAGTAGCACAAGAGAAAAGAACATGGTTGATGGTCTCTGAACTCTGTTGGCAGAGGTGACAAGTGGTATTCACTAACCTCGTGAGGTGAGACTGTCTACAACAGCCAAAGCACCTGCAGACGGAAGGTGAGACTGTCTGCAACAGCCAAAGCATGACGCTTTAAGCATCTAAGAAACTCCGAACATTCCTTTAAAGATGCTCTGCTGAGTAATAAACTGTCATCGGCAAAAAAAGATGCTGCACCAAGGGACATTTGGACGATAGCTTCATACCCGAGATCCTCCCATCTAAATCTGCCTTGTACCAGTGCTTCAGCACATAGTATGAAGAGAAAAGGTGAGAGTGGGTCCCCATGACTCCCTCCCTTCAGAAGAACAGTATAAGAAACAGATCTTACAGAACTCATGATCCAAGAAATCCATTTATGATCGAAACCCATGCACACAAACAGCGTTTGTAACTTTAAATTTATATTTTAGTCCCTTACAAAAATATTTAAGTAATTAGGTCTAGTCCACTGCAAACATAGATTAAGTAAGCGAGTTAGCTCGCCACGGAACAAATAAAATTCTAATTTTCAAATGCACACAAAAACAAAAATATTAGTTTTTAGTTTTAAAGATAGATGATATACTCAATATAATAACTAATATAACTTTTCTTTGAAAGTTAACTATAATTTAATATTTCTTATAATAAAAAATTTGTGATACCCATATATAATTCTACTATTTTCTGTGCTCTTGTTTCAACCATGAGTGACAATATTCGCGGCCGTATGCAAGACATTAATCTGGATCTTCACGATGCACCAATTGCTCCTCCAGCAGCAGTTTGTGCCCAAGCGATGCAAGCGAATCGTCATTCGATTGTGGGTGTGTTGTTGAATCCGAAGAAGCAGAACATGAGAGCGTTAAATTGGCCAAATGCCTTGTCTGTGGAGAGTGGGTAACAATGTCATCGGCAGGAATGTGGATCCAAAAAAGTTCCAGTTTATTTTCCAATCGAAAGAAACAATGAACTTGGTGCTTCGACGGGGGCCATGGTCATTTAACTACTGGATGATAGTCACACAAAGATGGTATCCAAACATGCCGGAGAATGATCTGAAGATGATTCCTTTCTGGATCCAGATACGAGGTATACCACCACAATTTCTAAACTGATCGATGGTTGAATTCATTGGAGACACTCTAAGAGAAAGGATTGGTACCGACTTTGAGGAAGCGGCGAACTTGGTGGATTTTGCGAGGGTTAAAGTGAATTGGAACATTGACCAACCGCTTCACTTCCAAAGAAACTTTCAATTTCTTCCAGAGGAAAACTGAATCCTCAAATTCAGGTATGAACGACTAAGGAATTTCTGTGTTAAGTGTGGAATGCTCTCACATGATTCCAAGGAATGTCCTCTCCAGTTTGATGATGAAGACGACGGTCCACATGATGGTGGTGATGACAATAATCACAATCTGTCTGATGGAGTTCATGGCCGAGAAGACAATGGTACTAACAATGGTGAAGAGACTCAAATGCATATATTTGAGATTGGTGAATCTTCAGGGGCACAAGGAAATGCAGTTGACTGACCTTTGAACCATGATGGTGCTAATGTGGAAAGTCCATCTCTAATGACAGACAAAGACATGATTGCAGAGAAATTGTGTTATGTCCAATCCAAGATGCAAGAGGAATCAAGTGGATTTGGTAAAAGGAAGAGACAAAAGACTGAAGAAATGCTATGATGCTACTCTAATGATGTTTCAGATGTTCACATCAGAACTTTATGCTGGCCTTGAAAACGTTGTGATTCCAGGAATAGATCACGTTGCAGAAGTGGTTCTCAATGGTCTTGAAGTCTCTGAAATGTCTGCAGGTATGGATAATTACAGGGCTGAAATGGAAGAAAAAGGGTACCAAAAGCGAAGACTAGCAAAAGGAAAGTTCAGAGAAAATGAACTACTCGATGTGTTTGAAGCTTATTCAAATCAGGGTGATGGTGCGAGGAAGAACAAGAAGTAGGCTGTGGAGATAACACTCCAAAATCCTCTGCAATGTGAGAATGATGGGATGGACCTGTATCCGATCGTTAAAGAAGGGATGTGTGAATCGCAGGGATCATGCACGATCCATGAATCATCAGACGGAGGCGGGGGGGGGGGCGGTACCCCACTCTCCCCATGAGAATATAGTCTTGGAACTGTTAGGGCCTTCTTGCGCCGCTGACGAAGGAGCGATTGGAGGAAATCATTTGCAAAGATCCTCCAGATTTGTTGTTTTATGTGAAACTATGAATAAGTGTGAGGGGTACATAAATAAGCTTCTCTAGTCTGAACGTATGATCAATGTATTTGTTGAATTTAATGGAATGGATTTTTATTTGTCGTGCGTGTATGGAGATCCAAATCTCAGCAAAGCGACATGAAGTATGAGAGCGAATTGAAAGAATTGGAGTGTTAAGGAATGGGTCATGGCTTTTAGTTGGAGATTTTAATGAAATTTTGTCCAACGATGAAAAAGATGGAGGTCTGATCCGTGACGAACGAACTTTCTTAAACTTTCGCAACATGTACAGTACATGTGATTTATCTGACCTCAGATACAAAGGAGATAAATTTTCATGGGTTGTCACAAGGGGTAAACATACAGTCAAGTGTTGTCTCGATCGTGTTATTGCTAATTCAGAATGGAGCTCAACCTTTCCTGCTAGTGAAGCTGAATTTCTGAGAATGTATGGTTCTGATCATCGGCCGGTTGTTGTTAATGTAGCCTTTGTAGATGAAAATCCAAAAAAACCATTTAGGTTTGATAAGCGACTTTTTGCAAATCAAAGACTTCAAGGATTATGTATATACAATGGCTGAAATTCTCCATATCTTCGCCATGATTCTACAATAATGGATAAAATAGGTGCATGTCGCAGATCAATTTCTCTTTGTAGGAAAAATTCAAAACTAAACTCAGCAAAACAAATTGATAAATGGCAAATAGAGATGGAGCTTGCGTTAATGTCAGGATCATCTCGGCAAGCAATTGCATTAATTCGAAACAAATTGGTACAAGCTTACATAGATGAAGAAATCTATTGGCAATGAAAGAGTCGAAATACATGGCTTAAGGTGGGTGACCGAAACACATCATTTTTTCATGCCTCCACAAAGGCCAGATATGCCTAAAATAGAATACAATCGATCAGAGATAGCATGGATATGTTTTTCGTGGGGATCACGCAATTGGAAAACATGCTGAAGAGTATTTCCGGCAGATATACAAGAGCAACAACAACACGGTCCTGCCTTCCATCTTCACTGAGTTTAAACCAACTGTAACAGACGAGATAAATCAGACAATAACAAGACTGTTTTCTGATGCGGTGATTAGTATTGGAGCCGATAAGGCCCCTGGACCGGACGGCTTTACAGCTCGCTTTTATCAAGAATGTTGGGATGTAGTTGGAAAAGATGTGATCCAAGAAGTTCGGAACTTTTTCCTCACCGGAAAACTTAAAACGGGGGTCAATCATACAAATGTTTGTATGATACAAAAAATAACAAAACCGGTTACACTTTTGGACTACCGGCCAATAGCCCTATGCAATGTCCTCTACAAAATTATTTCCAAACTTCTTGTTATGCGCTTAAAATCATCTCTCAACTCCATTGTATCTGAGGCACAAGCAGCGTTTATTCTGGATCGGCTGATATCGGACAATGTCATGATAGCACATGAAGTTATGCATTCACTAAAATCAAGAAAACGAGTCTCTCAAACCTATATGGCCATAAAAACAGACTTAAGTAAAGCTTATGATCAGGTTGAATAGAGTTTCTTGGAAAAAACAATGCGAGCCTTCGGATTTTCAGATATTTGGATTTCGTGGATCATGAGTTTAGTACGTACGGTTAGCTACTCCATTTTAATTAACGAGAACCCACAAGGTATGATAGTACCAGAAAGAGATTTGCGTCAAGGAGATCCCTTAACGCCCCAATTACTCAAATTGGTGGCAATCTCCATGCCAGTATACTCGATGTCTTGTTTTAAATTACCACAGCAAGTTGTTTCCGAGCTTGAAGTATCCTGATGAGGTTTTGGTGGGAAAAATGTCATCAACAACGGAGAATACTATGGGTAGCATGGAAACAATTGCACTATTCCAAAAAAGAAGGTGGGTTGGGATTTAGAGATTTATATCAGTTTAATGATGCTTTATTGGCAAAACAAGCTTGGAGACTATTGAGCAATCCAAATTGCCTTTTCTCAAGACTCTATAAAGCTCGTTACTTTAGAGATATGCATCTTTTTGATGCAAAAGTCCGTCCTTACCAGTCATATGGCTGGTCATCCCTCCTTGAAGGTATTGACTTATTAAAAAAAGGATCTAGGTACATTGTTGGAGATGGGAAAAACACAAGAATCTTTCAAGATAACTGGCTACCTACGAATCCTCCAAGACCAGCTTATTCGCGTGAACCAAACAATATACAAAGTGTTAGTGATTTAATCACTACAAGAAGGCAGCGGAATGATGAAGCCCTAGATCAGCTTGTATCAAATGAGGATAAAGAAGTTGTGAAATCTCTGTACTTGGCACAAAACGCAACTGATGATAAGATCAAATGGAACTATACGAAGTCCAGGATATATACGGTCAAATCGGGTTATTGGTTCTCTTGTCATGTTGAAGAATTTGAAAATGTGGCTCCACTTATTCCTCACGGTGATCCAGAATTGAAGAACAAAGTCTGGAAACTCCCAATAATGCCAAAGATAAAGCATTATCTATGGCGGATCTTATCAAAAGCCATTGGTACTGCAAAACGATTAACTACACGAGGCATCTGTATAGATGATACTTGTCAAAGATGTTGTATGGAACCTGAAACAATTAACCACATGCTCTTTACTTGTCCTATCTCTGTTTCTACATGGAGATTATCGAAACTCCCTTACACTTTTCTCTTTTCATCTTCGGATGATGTTGAAGAGAATATAAAGCGGATTGTAGATTTACAAGGGAATAACAATTTAACCGAGCATAAAAAATTACTTCCCTTTTGGTTTATGTGGCGTATTTGAAAATCACGAAACGATCTGATCTTTAATAAAAGGCGAGTTAAACCAATTAGGGATGTGGACTATGCCTCGGCTGATGTTCGATAGTTGATCACATGCACAAAGCAAGAGAAACCGGCGGACAAGTAAACCAAATACAAGTTTCAACTTCTTCATGGATTCGACCTGTGGTTAATATGCTCAAATGCAACTATGATGCCGCATATAATTCTGTCACAAGAAGAACGAAATGTGGTTGGATTTTACGAGACCATCGTGGAAATGCAAAGTATTGGGGAGCTGCAAGCGTTGGTTTTGCAAATTCAAGTTTGGAGGCGGAGGCAAAGTCTCTTTTGGTTGCTTTACAAAATACATGGGCTATGGGTTATGATTCGCTCTGTTTTGAAGGAGACTGCAAGATTTTAGTGAACATGATTCACAAATCAGTTGAAGATATTTCAATGCTCAATTTAATGGAAGATATCAAGTTGTGGGTTAAAAAATTCAATTCCAGTACTTTCAATCATGTAAAACGAAATGCAAACAGTGCAGCTCATCTGTTGGCTAAAAAGGGACCATTAAATGATATATTTTTCTCGGGTTGTAATTATTCATCATGTTGGCTAACAAACACTTTGTATGATAACTATTTACATTCTAATTAATAAAATATGTTTTGTCGTAAAAAAGAAAATACTGTATGAGGAATGATTTAATATTTCTTTCAATAAAAAATCTATTGAACTAACTAAAATCATAATCACCTTTTTCTCAGATTTTGTATGAATAAAAAAATGGTAATATAATATTTAAAATTTACCATTTGGGGAACGTGTATCTACCTGCTCCCAGAATAATTTTATTGCAGTGGAATGAATATGAGGAGTTTTCTGTTGAAGATAAACTCTTAAAGTCGTTAATAAAGAAGTTCGATTTTTGGTAAATGTTAAGATTTAAAATGGGTATAATAGATACGCATTATTACTTAAAGAATGACTGACAACTCGAGGAAATGCGGGGTCCAATTAAGACAGGTTTGGTAAACTAAAGAAGAGCGAACTTAATAAAAAAATTCAGGTTAACAGAAAATTTGATATGGAATGTCTTGCAGATGATTAGTCAATATTAAATGGAAAAGATAAGTAAAAAATAAGTTTTCTCCCAGGCCCGATTCCCAACGCGCCGCATCCAAAGTTTTTCTCTGATTTCCTTGGTTTCAACCGCTGCTGCCTCTGCCGGTTATTCCCCAGTGACCACTTCTCTCTTGGATTGAGTCGATCTTATTTCCGGCCTTTGGTCGTGGGATTAAGGTCGACGTAACTCTTGATGTCTCTGTTTTTTCTCTTGCTCTGTTTTCTGCTGCCTATCTCGTTGCTGGTTCATCATTGCTCTGATCTGCCACCCGCCGGTTCGTCACTGCTCTTTGCCGCGGATATGCCTTCTCTCGCCGTCATTAGTCTATCTTCGCCAGACCATCTCAAACCTCCTGACAAACGTAAACCTTCACTCTCTCCAGATCTGCCATTATTTTCACAGGGTTTTCCTCTAAGCTATCTCAGGCACTTACGAGGACATAATGCCTCTGCAAAGCTCTCAAGGGGTCCTCCGCTGAAGCAATTGGTCGTCTCTGCTCGATTGATTTGTCTCCTGCCACTATCTCCACCAGACCTACCGTCGATCTCGTTGAGGAACTCTTCGGTTAATCCCAGGAAGATTCGAAGAAGTCTTGGAGAAACCATGGGCTCTTTCAGTGAAGATCTCGGTTGAGAAGATTTTCTCTTCGCCAGAAATCTCAAATTTTGAGAATTATGAGTGCTTTCTAGCTCTGATTTGTGTCGGGTATCATGGTCAAATCCATTGAAGGCTTTAATTCCGTCGATGGTCTGCATTTTAAGACTTTCTGCTCATCCCGATGCTGTTTTAATGACGGTATCTTCCGGTGTTTCTCTGGTTACAGAAACTTCAGGCTTCTTCGTCCGAGCCAAGGCTTTCATCGTGGAGCAAGTCTCCGAACCCAATCAAGTAATTGTTATCCAAACATTGGTAAGCATATTTTTTGTACGCCTTTGGATTTGTTGGGACTCATCTCCTCCACGTTGCATCAAGGTGCGTCTCCTTTGATTTGCATTGCCGCCCTTCTTCCACTTTGGTTCAGCTACCGGTACCAGCTGTCTCCGCCTCCGTGCCAACATGCTTGCTGCTTAATTATTGAAGTTAAGTGTTCCGAGCCCATACTTTTTCGGTTCAGTCATCCCCCATCACATTCACTCTCTTCGAGAAGTGTCTTCCTCCCGAGCTTTTTTCCGGGCAATCTTATGAATTTCTCTACCATTTTGTCTTCTTGCGTAGCGATCTGTACGGGATAAGAAGAGGCAAACAGGTTCGTTTCACCGAATTTCAAAGGTAGAAATTCAATCTTAACGTCACAATACAAAGTGACAAATTCAAAACACTCCGGCTTACGCCGTGAAGATCATATCGACTCATTTGAACTTTGTTTTGAATTCGGTGTCATTTGATCAATTTCTATCTGTTTCAAGTTTTAATGTTTTAATTTGTATTGTCTTTGCCAAAGAGGATGTAAAATTCCCTCTAGTTGTAATATGGATGTCTAAGTAATGAAAAATTCCTATATGGAATGGTTTGAACAAAAAAAAATGGAAAAGATAAGAATGAGCCAAATAAGAAAAATAACATTAAGTGTTTAACTTGGTGAGTAAGTTCATAAATCCTATATAAAGGGATTTAAAACTCTTGTTTCACACAACTCAGAAAAGTGAACCTTAGAGAGAAACAAAAGATGAAATGAGGAATCATTGGCTTTATAGAGAGAGGTTCCAGAAGGAACGAACAAGGAGGATCAAGGAATTTGGGGAACGTGTACCTACCTGCTTCCAAAATAATTTTATTTCAGTGAAATGAATATGAGGAGTTTTTCTGTTGAATATAATAACTCTTAAAGTCGTTAATAAAGAAGTTGGATTTTCGGTGAAAGTTAAGTTTTAAAATGGAAATAATAGATATGCATTGTCACTTAAGAAATGATTGACTACTCGTGAAAATGTGTGGTCCAATTAAGACCGGTTTGGTAGATTAAAGAAGCAGAAACTTAATAAATAAATTCGGGTCAGCAGGAAATTAGATATGGAATGTTTTGCAGAGGATTAGTCAATATTAACTATTAAGTGGAAAAGATAAGAATGAGCCGAATAAGGAAAACAATATTAAGTGTCCAACTTGGTGAGCAAGTCCATAAATCCTATATAAAGGGACTTAAAGCTCTCGTTTCGCACTACTCAGAAAAAGAGAACCTTAGAGAGAAACAAAAGAGGAAATGAGGGATCATTGGCTTTAAGGAGAGAGGTTCCAGAAGGAAATCGAACAAGGAGGATCGCAGGAATTCTCGACTAAAAATGCATGAGAATTTCAGAGTCTTCAAATCTTCTAAATTCAGCTAAGGTGAGGACACGATTCGTGGCAGCGCAATCTTACAAAACTCTTCCCTTGATTTATGTTTTGATATTGTGTGGCTTATTGTGATGTTAATGGAAAGTTCGTTCTTTGGTTCATGAAGGCAATTTTTGAGATTCGAAAAACTTTCTTCTCATTCTTAGGAATAAGTTTGCTGCATTTTTTTTTATCCCAGTTAATGACATTAATAACATCTGTTGCATTTATTTATTTCTTTTATGAAACAAAATTTTTGAAATTCTCGTCGGGGATAACATGATTATATTTCAATATAGTAGTTCGTTATAAAGTTTTATTTGATAATTCTAGATGTGATTTTTCTGTCGTTTTTTATTTCACAGCCGAATAGTAATTTGTGTATTATATTATATATATTAGAAGTTTTGAAAAGCATACATTACATAAAAAACTTTATGAAATATAATTTGCAAAAATTGAGCCCTCTTTTAGATGTAAGAATCGAAATATATGGTTTATGATTACACATAATCGGAGATGTTTAAGAATAACAACTGAATTGATCACATAAAACACCTACAAAATTCATAAAGAGGAATGGTTTCCAACCAATATGTTGATTCCAATATGTTAAAAGTTATTGTATTTTACAATGTATCTTTGTATCATATCTTGTTAGAATGACCAACCCTACAAAATTTGAAAATGTTTATTTATGAATTTAATACGTCTACAAAATTTGAGTAACCACCACCATCACAACATAAAAATTGTAATGGTGGTTGATTACTTCAAATTTTGTAGACGTTTTAGTTCTAAATATACTGTGAACATTTTCAAATCTTGTTGGGTTGTTAATTCTGTAAAAAATATTATGATGAAGATACATTATAAAGTACAAGTGCATTTCAAAACATTGCAAGCAACACATTGGTTGGAAGCCATTCTTCTTGTTATGTTCAAAGAATTAGTCACTTTGCACTTTATAGTTGTTTTAGCTGATGGATTCGGCTATTATAATTAAAGATCACCATTTATGTGTAAGGATAAACAGTATTTGTCTCCTCTCTAATAGAATTTTCATTTTTTCGTTACAGTACTATAAACTGCATTTTTAAATAATACTTCTTATAAAATCGTCCATTTATGTTAAACGTGTATGCTATACAAAAAAAGAACTCTCCCGAAAGTGCGACCAAAAGTGCGACTAGGGTTTTAACTTCGCCGAGTGCGATTTCAACTCCGATCGATCGGTTTTCACTTCAATTTTCTCAATTTCTGTTTGTTTCTAAGCTATGGATCGTGACTTGTGGCTTCAATTTCAACATCTGGACCTGGGTTCCGCTCTCCAACCTCTACAGCTGTCCACTGATACTCGCCAAAGACAAGCAAATGAAAATCGCTTAAGTCTGGTAGTGCGTGGGCTTAATCCGACTCAACAGAATTTGACATGGATGCGAAATACCCTTCCAAGAGCTTGGAGACTCCATGACCGTGTTCGAGGGCAACTCAATGATGATGGTACTATCAGGTTTATTTTTGATGCAGAACATCATCTTCTATCTGTAATCGAGAGAGGCCCATGGTCGTTTAAGGACTGGATGGTTGTTATGGATCCATGGTATAGGAGATTATACCCTAATTACCTACAAACCATATCCTTTTGGATTCAAATTTTTAATCTTCCTGATGAGTATCGCAATCAACGTGTGGTGGAAGATATCAGTCGTAGAATGGGACAATACGAAGGATCTAGACTTGTGGAGCCAACCCGAGATTCTCCATCTGAAGTTTGGGTCCGAGTTAAATTTAATGCTTATGAACCCTTCTACTTCGTTCGACATGTCCAACTTGAAGAAGGGGGTCCTCCAGTTCTACTTAGATTTGAGTATCAGAGGCTTAAGAAGTTTTGTAGTACATGTGGGCGCCTTACTCATGATGAAGCAAACTGTCCTCTGGCTCCGATACCTGAGCTAGAACCACCACAAGAGCAGCCTGATGTAAACCAGGATATCGACCAGCAGGTGGAGGGGCAAGAGTTACATGAACCACAGCAAGATCTTAATGAATATGATGAGCCGATTGAGGAGATACATACAACAGAATATTTCCATGATGTTGTCCCTCCTCTGTTAAATCACATCAGAGTTCAGCCTGCAGTTACACTATTCGGTCAACCAGGAGCTATAGTTGAAGCGGGCTCTACATCTGGACAAGAGTCAGGTACTAAGCGTAAAGCTGAAGATCCTCCAATTGATGAAGCCAGTCCTTCTCATAGACAGCGAATCTCAGAAGAAACTGATGCAACAGGCTTGGTGGTTGCCTTAAAACCACCAGAAGAGCCATGAGACTTTTGCACTAGAATTGTCAGGGGCTTAAGAGGAACCCCTTGACAATTCCATACCTTAAAGACATTCGGAAGTCTTCTAAACCGGATGTCGTGTTCCTCATTGAAACTAAAAACGGCTATAAGTATGTTTCCAAGCTGTGTAAAGACCTCGGTTTTCCTCACAGTTTTGTACTTCCATCGGAAGGTTTGAGTGGAGGAATGGCAATCTTTTGGAATGACAATGTACAGCTAGACTTTGTCAACACCCCAACGCTCAACTATACTGATATCCATCTCTCGGAACCGGGTAGTTCTACTTTTTGCCTTACATATGTGTATGGAGACCCGGATCAGCAACATAGACATAAGATGTGGAAACGAATGGCGGATTGGGCAGCTGCTGGGTTTTATCAAAGTAAACCTCGAGTTGTGTTGGGTGATCTCAATGATATTAAGAGTAATGATGAGAAACTAGGAGGACCAACTCGATCTGAGGCTTCGTTCAAAGTTTTCCGGCAGATGCTGATCTCATCTGGACTTCATGATATCAAAACAATCGGAGGTAAATATACATGGTATGGTAAGAGACATAATTATTCTATACAAACAAGAATCGATAGAGCTGTTGCTTCAGCAGAGTGGTTGGATGTTTTCTCTAAAGCGTATGTACAACTTTTTGATTGGATTGGGTCTGACCATAAACCACTACTACTGAATACAGGAGATCGAAGATGGAAGGGTTTCCCACTTTTTCGTTATGATAATAGGTGGAGATTTAGTTCAGAGCTTAAGGAAGAATTGCAAAAGCACTGGAATTATACCTGTCAGCATCTCCCAGGGGAAAAGTTTCATGTCGCTTTGAAACGATGCAGATCATGTCTTTCTCGCTGGAAAACTCACAATATACATAACTCAGCCAAGAAGATTCATGAACTAAAGTCTCTTCTCAACCAAGCGTATAATACTATCCCTCTAGATTTTGTTCATATTAAATCTCTTAAAGCTAAATTATCTGCTGAATACAGAGGAAGAATATTGGAAGACGAAGAGCAGAATCCAATGGCTACAAGCTGGGGACAGGAATACAAGGTATTTCCTTAAAAAAACTAAACAGAGAAGAAGCTTTAATCGAATAACTACAATCACAGATGCATCTGGGAAAGTTTGGTATTCAGACAATGAAATTAATCATGTGATTATTGACTACTTTACTTCTCTGTTTCGTTCTGAATCTTCCAGAAATATTGATGTGGTGGTGAAAGAAATTAGGCAACGAGTTACCCCAGAAATAAACTCGGATCTTACCAGACCTATTACAGAACAGGAGCTATATCGAGCAGCTCATCAAATGGCAAGAGAGAAGGCTCCTGGTCCAGATGGCCTAAACCCAGGTTTCTATCAAGATCATTGGGCTACAATTAAAACAGGTGTGTTTAAGTTTGCTCAAGCTTTCTTCCAGAATAATATTCTTGATCCAGCTCTTAATCACACGCACATCTGTTTAATACCTAAGATAGAAAATCCCACTGAAGTTAAGGACTATCGGCCCATAAGTCTAGCTAACGTAGCATACAAAATTTTATCAAAAGTATTAGCAGAAAGGCTTAAGCCATGGTTGAATCAAATTATATCACCTAATCAATCTGCTTTCATTCCTGGTAGATTGATTACTGATAATTTCCTTATTGCGCATGAGCTTATTCATTCTCTTCGTACTCGAAAGAGGTTTCAACCTTTTATGGCTGCTAAGTTGGATATTAGTAAAGCTTTTGATAAAATAGAATGTGATTATATTGCAGCTGTTATGAGGCAAATGGGATTTTGTGAAACCTGGTGCAACTGGATTATGAGGTGTATTACTACTGTTACATACTCAGTGTTAGTCAATGGTCAACCGGTGGGCAAGATAATACCTCGTAGAGGTATTCGACAAGGTGATCCAATCTCACCATACTTATATTTATTGTGCACTGAAGGTTTATCTGCTTTAATCCAGAAAAGCATTAAAGAAAATAAGTTACATGGATTTAGAGCAAGCAGAAGTGGTCCTGCAATCTCACATTTATTATTTGCAGATGATTCGCTGCTGTTCTGTAAGGCTACGTCGCAAGAATGTACATCTCTCCTCAATATTCTTCGGGTGTATGCAAGTGCCTCTGGTCAAGCTGTTAACTTTCAAAAGTCAGCACTTACTTTTGGAAAAGGTATTAATCATAGTGACCAACAGCATCTTAGCGAAATATTGGGGATAACTAAAATTGGTGGGTTTGGACGTTATCTTGGCTTACCCGAATTTATTGGCCGAAATAAAACAAATGCTTTTTCTTACCTGGCTCAGAGAGTTTCTCAAAAGATGGAAAGTTGGTATACTAAATTTCTCTCTTCTGCAGGGAAAGAAGTCCTTATTAGGGCTGTCGTAACAGCTCTTCCATCTTACTGTATGTCTTGCTTCTTGCTACCATCAAGGCTGCTTAATCAAATCACAAGTGCTATGCGAAGACTATGGTGGTCTAGCAACAGAGACAAACAAAAGATTCCTTGGGTAGCCTGGAGAAAAATCAATGAACCTAAGCAGTTAGGGGGTCTTGGAATTCGAGATTTAAAAGATTTTAATGTAGCATTGCTGGCGAAGCAGAGTTGGCGTCTATTACAACAACCATCATCCCTTCTAGCTAGAGTATATAAAGCAATGTATTATCCAAAGACTTCTCTACTAGCAGCGGATCTTACAACTCAATCCAGCTATGCATGGAAGAGCATTTACCAAGGTACGAAACTCCTTTCACATGGTATAAAATATATAGTTGGGAATGGAAAGGAGATAAATGTCTGGTACGATCCTTGGATCCCCGTAAATCCATCTCGTCCAGCATTAAGACCTAATAATCAAATACAACCCCAAATGAAAGTTAGTGAACTACTTGATCAGGGTTGTTGGAACGTCCAGCTTTTGCATCGGCTTTTTAATTCTCAAGATGTCTCTTACATTACTGGTATACGCCCTTCTACTACAGATGCTAAGGATTCTATAAGTTGGACTTATACAAAAGATGGAAATTACTCGGTTCGATCAGGATACCACCTGCTACGTAAGTTATCTTCCCCATTTGATAATGGTTCACAACCTGCAAGAACCATTTCCCCAATGTTATTCGATAAAATTTGGAAACTAAATATTCCATCCAAACTCAAACATTTTTGGTGGAGGTCATTACACAATGCTTTACCTCATGCAGAAAATCTGAAGAAGCGAAAGATGATTGTAGATGATACTTGTCAAAGGTGTGGAGAAGAAACAGAGAGCCTTAACCATCTTTTATTCCAATGTCGTGTCAGTCAAGAAGTCTGGGAACAGGCTCCATTACCAACTCCATCAGGTGACTCTTTTCTTAATAACTCCTTCGTTCAAAATCTAGAATCAATGCAGAGTCTAAACGCTAGCCATAGAAAGGACGTTAGTTTATTCCCTTTCCTTGGTTGGAGAATCTGGAAAGCGAGAAATGATCTTATTTTCAATAATAAGACATGGTCAATTCCAGATATTGTCAATAAGGCTCTACTTGATTATCAACTTTGGAATGAGGCTGCCCGGCTTAATCAGTCTCAATCTCAGTTGATTCATGTTAATTCTAACGCTTCGGAACGGAATGTGAACCAAGTGAAAACATTTCAAGACGTGCTTAATAGGACCACTGACTACTGTTGTCTAACGGATGGTTCATGGGTTTCTCCAAATCAATGTGCAGGCGTAGGTTGGGTTTTATATAAGAAGAATGGCCAAATGGTTCTTAGAGGACAAACAGCAATCAAACCTTCCCTTATACCACTGGAAACAGAAGCTGAAGCTTTGAGGATGGCAATGATTCATACTTTGAGGCTAGGATACAAGAACATCATGTTTTGTGGAGATGCCTCAAATCTATTCCAATCGCTTGCAACATCTTCAATAGCTGATGGTCCAAAAAGAAGGAGTCATTCCTTGCTATCTACTTATTTACAAGATTTCAATAATCTTGCTCATGGAAAAAGTGTCATAAGTTTTCTTCAAATTCCACGTACTGTTAACTATGTTGCTGATAGGCTTGCTAAGGATGCTAGAACTAAAATTTTAAACCTTGTAATATCTTGGAACTCTGTACTTTAACCTTTCTGTTAATAATAAGGACGACAAAAAAAAAAAAACTTCTTATACCATTTCTAAATCCAATGTCTTATAAATTAAAAATTATAACTTAATTCTTTAAATAAAAACAAAACAAAATACGAATAATATCTTTAAAATAAGTAACCAAAATCCAAATAAAACCAAAGAAAATTTCCAAAATGGCACACCACTTCGAACTACTTTCCTCATACTTATCATCATCAAACAGACCTGAAAAAAATGGGTGATTAATTAAGGATTACTCAGTAAAAAATTAACATCACATTCACCACATTTATCCATTTATTTCTAATATTCCAAACGAGAGGTAAACAAGTAACATATCTACAAGCATACAAACAATTTACACACATGGGAATCCACTGAGCCCACAACTCCAATCACATTTCATTGCATTTCTCTTTCCATTGGTTACACAAACATCCTATAAAGCGTGATCCATATTCAGCAAGGACTTTATAAGACTTTAGAAGGTATTATAAGTCTTTAGAAGATTTTAAAAGCTTTTATAAGGTTTTTATGTAAGTCCAACAGGCGACCCATATGTATTAGATTTTTCTTGTCTCTCTCTTTAAATACCTTGTAGCCGCCAACTGTTGAGAACCTAATGAGAAAACTTTTTCTTCTTTGTTCTACTCCTCTTTCTTATTTTCAATACTATTCCGCAAATCTCAACATGGTATCAGAGTGTTGATCTCTATATTCTTTAAAATTCTTGTGTTTTATTCTCTAGTTCTTTTTCTCTATTCTCGATCTCTTGTTTCATTCTCTGTCACTTTTTCTTATGGAAAACACCAAAACTGTGGTGATTCCAGTTACTCTCAAGGGAGTTAACTACTTTATGTGGTCTAGAACCACGAACACTGCCATTTGTGGCTGCGGCCTTTGGAACCATGTCTTGGAGGACAGATCACCAAAGGAAGGAAACGAAGATGAGGAGACCAAGTGGTTCCAAGAAAACCAGACGGTGCTCGGCCTCATCCAGAACTCTCTAGATCCAACCATTCTTGAAGCTTACTCCTACTGTGAGACTGCAAAGGCTTTGTGGGAAACTCTCAAGAATGTCTATGGAAATGACACCAACCTGAGCCGTGTATTTGAAGTCAAGAAGGCTATCAATGATCTAAGCCAGGAAGATATGAAGTTTAACAAGCACTTTGGCAAGTTTAGATCTCTGTGGGCCGAGTTTGAAATGCTGAGGCAACCCACAACAGATCCCTTGGTGCTGAATGCTCAGCGTGAACAGGATAAAGTCTTTGGCCTCTTCCTTACCCTGAATCCGGTGTTTAACAATCTCATCAAGCACATCTTGCGTGAAAATAAGCTTCCAAGCCTTGAAGAAGTATGTGCTCGCATTCAGAAAGAGCAGGGGTCATCTGGTCTTTTTGGTGGTAAAGCGGAGCTTCTCACGGCCACCAAGGAAGCTTACAAACCTGAGGACAAGAAGGTGTGGATCTGTGACCACTGTAAAAAAAAGGGGAACACAAAGGACAAGTGCTGGATCCTGCACCCTTACCTCAAGCTGAGCAAGTTCAAGGACTCAAAGGAAAATGTCGCTTTTGAAAATTCAGGTGCCTCAAGCCAAGACGGTTCATCTGTTCACCAAGAAGCTGGTGACTGTGTGAGAAACGCTGACCTGGAAGCTGTCATCAAAGCCATTGTCTCCTTGAAGGAGTCTGGTATCACTCTCTTTACCCAAAAGTCTAGTAATGATATTCTTATAGACTCGGGTGCTTCACACCATATGATTAGTAACTCACAATTGCTTAAGGACATTAAACCGGCTTTAGGCAATGTGGTAATTGCAAATGGTGACAAAATTCCTGTAGAAGGCATTGGTAATTTGAACCTGTTTGATAAAAAATCTAAAGCTTTCTTTATGCCTAAATTTACACGGAATCTATTGTCTGATAGAAGAGCTACACAAAGATTTAAATTGTAAAGCTATCTTCGCGCCTAATGATGTATATTTTCAGGATATCGAGAATGGCAAAGTTCTTGGAAATGGTGGAATCAAAGATGAGTTTTATGTACTTGAAGATTTATCTCAGAGCACTCTTACATCTATGTCTTTTAGTTATTGTTTATCTGCTAGTTTAAATGCTGTTTGGCATGCTAGATTAGGGCATCCCCATTCTCGTGCACTTGAACTTTTATTATCTAAGGTCTGTTTTGATCATTTGAGTTGTGAGGCTTGTATTCTTGGTAAACATTGCAAGAATGTATTTCCAAAATCAACTACAATTTATGAAAACTGTTTTGATTTAATTCATTCGGATGTATGGACTTCTCCTTGCATTTCTAGAGACAACAATAAATATTTTGTGACATTTATAGATGAGAAATCAAAGTACACTTGGATTAATTTACTTCCATCTAAAGATCGTGTATATGATGCATTTCTCAACTTCCAAAATTATGTCACTAACCAGTTTCATGCCAAGATACAAGTCTTTAGGTCAGATAATGGAGGAGAATACACAAGTCATCGATTCAAAGAACATTTCGCAAAACATGGTATTATGCACCAAACTAGCTGTCCATACACTCCACAGAAAAATGAAGTGTCTGAGAGGAAGAACCGACATCTCATGGAATTGGCTCGGTCAATGATGTTCCACACTAATGTGCACAAAAGATTTTGGGGAGATGTAGTCATGGAGGCCTGCTATCTCATTAATCGGATCCCGACAAGAGTCTTACAAGACTCTTCTCCGTTTGAGGTACTCAGTAACTCTAAACCGTCTATTGATCACTTAATAGTGTTTGGATGTGTTTGCTCTGTGTTTGTACCAGGAGATCATAGGAACAAACTTGAAGCAAAGAGCACAAGATGCATATTTTTGGGTTATTCTACAATGCAAAAGGGATATAAGTGCTTTGATCCCTCCAAAAATAGAACTTATGTGTCTCGGGATGTTAAGTTCTTGGAACAGTAGGGCTACTATACAGTTAAAGACTGGCAAAACCTCAAAGATCTCTCCAACTCACTGGGTGATGGTGCTACAAGCTTGAGGTTTCTTCTTGATCATCTTGACAATGATGTTCTATTAAAACTATCTCAAGAACCCTCTAGCCCCGTTCAAGCCCCGGCCTCCAATGGACAAGGATCAGAGACCCCCATAGACTCTGTTGTGTGTTTGATCCTGTCGAAGTGGACCCTGAGCCAGTACAAGATCCAACGCCAACTTTACAACAAGATGATGACTCTTTGGAGGACACTGAACCGGTTTCTGATGTTGGAGATGTAGTGGAGCCGGAGATTACTGTTCCATCACTAAGAAGGAGTACAAGACTCATTAAGACAAGGGTCTACTACAACAACAAAGCTGTCGCTCATCCAGCTCAAGTTCCTTGTTCGATTGACCTTCTACTAATTGAGCACCGAGCTTTCCTTGGAAAAGTGGAGCTTCATGAGATCCCTCAGAGTTATGAAGAAGCCAGGGACAAAAAGGTCTGGATTAATGCCATTCAAGATGAAAAGGAGGCTATGGAGAGGAACCATACTTGGGATGAAGCAGATTTACCAAAGGGCAAGAAAGCCGTGAGCTCCAAATGGGTCTTTACAATCAAATACAAGAGCAATGGTGACATTGAGAGACACAAAGCTCGCTTAGTAGCCCGAGGCTTTACTCAGACATATGGAGCCGATTACACTGACACATTTGCACCAGTGGCCAATCTCAAGACGGTAAGAGTAGTCCTTTCATTAGCTACTAACCTGTCTTGGGATTTATGGCAGATGAATGTCAAGAATGCCTTTCTTCAAGGAGAACTTGAGGAAGAAGTTTATATGCGACCTCCACCTGGCCTTGAGGATACCATTGCACCAGGAAAAGTCTTGAGCCTTCGTAAAGCCATCTATGGTCTCAAACAATCACCTCGCGCATGGTAACACAAGCTCAGCTTCACCCTCCGAGATCATGGCTTCAAGAAATCTGAATCAACCATACCTTATTCACCCTTCAAGGTCCCAAATGTATAGTTGTTGTTCTCATCTATGTAGATGATCTAATCATCTCTGGAGACAACAAGGAGGGTATTGAATCGACCAAATCTTTTCTAAAGTCTGTTTTTGACATAAAAGATCTTGGAGAATTGAAGTACTTTCTTGGTATTGAGGTGTGCCGATCAGAGGATGGTCTTTTCTTGTCTCAAAGAAAATATACATTGGATCTTTTGAGTGAAACAGGTTTTCTTGAGGCTAAGTCAGAAAAGACTCCTCTTGAGGAAGGTTATCAGGTCAATCGAAAGGGGGAGCAATCAAATGAGCTGTTCAAAGACATTCCCTTATACCGTCGGCTTGTAGGTTAATTGATCTATTTGACACTTACTAGGCCTGATTTTTACTTTTCTGTGAATTAGGTGAGCCAGCACATGCAAAACCCCACGGTTTACCATTGGAGCCTAGTGGAACGCATCTTGAGATATCTCAAAGGCTCATCAGGACGAGGAATTTGGATGGGAAAGAATGACAGCACCGAGATAGTGGGATATTGTGATGCTGATTGGACTGGAGACCGCACTGATAGGAGGTCTACAACAGGATACTGCACATTCATTGGTGGCAACTTAGTAACTTGGAAAACAAAGAAGCAAAAGGTGGTTTCTTGTTCGAGTGCTGAGTCTGAATACCGAGCTATGAAGAAGCTTTCAAATGAGCTTTCTTGGCTCAAGGCGCTGCTTAAAGACTTCAACATTAAGTCCTCAAGCCCCATGACATTCCATTGTGACAATCAAGCTGCTATACACATTGCCAATAACTCAGTGTTTCATGAAAGAACCAAGCACATTGAGGTAGACTGTCACAAGGTCAGCCAGAAGATAAAAGATGGAACCATTCTGCCTTGCTACACTCGGAGTGAAGACCAACTAGCTGACATCTTTACCAAAGCTACAAACCTTAAAGTTTGTGATCGCATATTCAGCAAACTTGGGCTTGTAGACATCTCTCACGCTTGATCTGCTCTAACTCATGGGCACTATACTCTTTTTCCCTTAGCATAGTTTTATCCCATGCGGTTTTATATGCTAAGGTTTTTTAATGAGGTAGTGTTCCATGAGTCTCCAAGCTTAGGCTTCGTATCCTACGGTTAAGCTTGAGGGGGATTATAAAGCATGGTCCATATTCAGCAAGGAGTTTATAAGACTTTATAAGGTATTATAAGTCTATAGAAGATTTTAGAAGCCTTTAGAAGATTTTAGAAGCTTTTATAAGCTTTTATAAGGTCTTTATGTAAGCCCAACAGGTGGTCCATATGTATTAGGTTTTTCTTGTTTCCCTCTTTAAATACTTTGTAGTCGCCAACTGTTGAGAACCTAATGAGAAAAAATTTTCTTCTCTGTTCTACTCTTCTTTCTCATTTTCAATACTATTCCGCAAATCTCAACACATCCATGTGGTTTGTCATAACCACCCGACATTAAGAACCAACCAACACTCCACGTTCGATCCCTAGCAAACAATTACCGTACCTCTATGTCCCTTCACAGTGACGATCACCTATCTCTTTTTAACTACATTACAAGAATTAACCAAGCAACAAGTGGAGACACAAGCATGCTGGTTCTTCCTGTAATGTTTTCTTCATCTGAATTCAATCATATCATGAAATATCTTAATGCATTAACCAAATCGTGTTTGTACTCCATAACACGATGCAACCTGAATAGATCTAGACTGAACACACTAACAATAAACGCAGAAATATAGAGAAAAGCTCAGATCTACTCCTCACCTCGACAGTTGAGCAGATCAGATCACGTAAAACGAGTGACGAACAAATCAAGCAAGCGATGAGAAGGTTGGGACTCGTGATGGCTCTTCCTCCTCTCGGTGGTGACTCACGGCAGAGCAGAACAACTTTAGTGGCTCGAAATGGCTCTTGGTGGCTTGGTGAAGCTTCGGCGGCGAGCAGTGATTCTCGGGTGGTGGCTGATGGCAGCGGCAGCACAAGCACAGGCGACTGGTCGGTGGCGAATAGCACGGCGGTGGGAGGTCTGCGTTGGTGCCGACTGACAGCGCAGGAGCTCTCAGAAGTCTCTCTCCCACTCTTTCTCTGGGTGGCTGAAAATGAAATGAGGCTCATTTCTGGTGTGATGCCCTTTTTATAGAGATGGAGGGATTGAAGTTGCTAGAATAGGTCTCTTGCTGGGCTTTGGAAATTGGGTCATCACAACTCCCCCCCCCTCCCCTCGCGGTTGAAAGGAATTTGTCCCTGAATTCACCTCATCTCCTCCAGTTTCCATTCCTTCTAGAAAGAAGTTGGGGCAATAATTTCTCATCTTCTGCTCTGGTTCCCATATTTCCTCGCGGATACAATCTCTTTATCAGCTGACTTTTACGGACCTTGTCTTCTTACTATCAACATTATTTTCTCAGAATTCCAATATCTCAGTTGGCTTATTTAAGACTGAAAATTTTCTTTTCAGGTCGTTTAGCGATTGAGGCAAAATGAATTTTGGGTCTTTTACTACTTTTCTTACTAGTGATACATGAAAAACGTCATGAAATTCCGACAACTCTTGAGGTAATTGTAGTCGGTATGCCACTTCTCCAATCCGTTTGACCTTTGTGTACGGTCCCATGTATCTGTGTTTAAGCTTTTTCAGCTTTCGGTGCATATCGTTTCCTCAGAAGCCCTCAATGTTAGATACATCATCTCCAATCTCCAATGACAAATGTTTCCGATGCTGATCTGCATAAATTTTTTGATGGTTAAGAGCTTCCTTCAGCCTCGTCTTAAGCAATTCCACTTTCTCAGCAGCTTCTTTTACCATTTTTGGCTCTATTTCACTCATTGCTCTCACTTCGGTCCAACACAGTGGTGTACGGCACAACCTTCCATATAGAGCCTCGTACGAAGCCATTTTGATGCTTGAATGGTAGCTGTTGTTGTATGCAAATTCCGCCAAAGGTAGATACTTTTCCCAATTCTTTTCCAAATCCAAAACACAAGATCTCATTAAATCCCCCAAGGTCTCAATCGTCTTTTCCGATTGACTGTCAGTTTATGGATGGTATGCCGTACTCTAATGCATTTTCGTACCCAACGCTTTCTGAACTGCTTTCCAAAATGCAGCCATAGATTTCGGAACTTTATCCTATATAATTCTTACTGAAACTCCGTGTAATCTCATAATTAGATCCAAATATTTTGTGCCAATTTTTCCGTTCCATCGATTTTCCGAATTGGCAAAAAATGAGCAGACTTAGTGAGGCGGTACACAATTACGCAAATTGTTTTTTTTCTTGTCAGTCATCATCGGTAAGCCGGTCACAAAATCTATAGTTACCATACCTCACTTTCATTCTGGTAACGGTAAACTTTGAAGCAATCCCCTAGGCGCCAACTGTTCAGCTTTCACCTGCTGACACATTGTACAGTGCATCCATTCCACAATTTCATGCTTCATTCCTCCCCAATGATAGTACCCTTTTAAGTCATGGCACATTTTGGTGATCCCGTGATGAACAGAAAATCGCGATTGATGAATCTATGCTAATGCATCAACCAAATCGTGTCCGTACTCTGTAACACGAAATAACCTGAATAGATCTAGATTCAACACAATAAGAAAAAACGCATAAAAGCAGAGAGAAGCATATATCTACTCCTCACCTCGACAGTTGAGCAAATCGAATCACGTAGAACGAGTGACGAACAAATCGAGCAAGCAACGGAAGGTTGGGGCTTGCTGCGTCTCTTCTTCATCTCGGCGGTGACTCGCGGCAGCGCTGTGGTCTCCGGTGAAGTCTCGCAGCAGCGCAGATCAACTTTGGTGGCTCATGGTGGCTCTCGACGGCTCAGTGAAGCTTCAGTGGCGAGCGGCGATTCTTGGGTGGTGGCTGACGACAGCGGTGGCACAAGCAGAGGCAACTTTTATGGATCATAATTATGTCTTATGCAGGTGTTTTAACTCTTTTTTCAGTGGTTTTTAAAGTGTTTTCAATTTTTTAGAGTTTCAAAAGACTTTACAGGAAACTTGGGCAAAAGATATACAATTTGGAACAAATGAGCAATTTTGGATAAATGCAGACCGTCAGAAGTATGACAAGTGATGAAGACATTCTCACCGTCTGATCACCCCCAAAATTTGAGACAACATAGAGGATCCAACCAGCTTTCTAATTCACTTGGTTTGGAGACAATCCAACGGTTAGATCTTCAGATACTCCCGATGCAAGAATGACAGAAAATGCAGTTCCGGAAGAGAGCCATGTGCCGGGACCGCGGCCAACACCTGTTTTCCCGCGGGTAGAGCCACCGCGACCCCGGAACTTGGTGGTTCACTTTCCAGACGACTTAATTAAAGCGCAGATCAATTCCTTTAATTATTTTTGAAGCTCTAAGTGTCCAAGACCTCTACATAAGCTATAAATACCCTCTTTAGGTCATTCTAAAGAGAGGAGACCAATAAAGACGGAAACTTAGACAACTTAAAGAGAGAGAGATTTTCGTGGGAGAAACCCTAGAGGCAACCGCCGTCTCGTAAGAAGGAGCCGCCGCTGGAGGAAGCCATCGCGCCTCCGTCTGCTTCTCCGTTCTTCGTTTTTCTTCCTTCTTTTCTTTAATTTCCTGCAACTTTCAATACTCTATGATGCTTTGTTACAATATGTTTGAGTAGTTACCCAGTTGGGTTTAAAGGGATTGTTCAAAGGGAATTTCATGTGTCTTTGCTTATGAATTGATAGATTTAGGATTTATAATCTTCTAGATGTTCTTCGTTTGCCTTTAATCTTACTGCGTGATTCTTTGTTGGCCACTTAGAAGCCAATCTGATATGATATGTTGCGAAAGCTTTCATTGACTGTCTGAACTAGGGTGAAACGAGCAATTATTCTATAGGAGTGGAAACCTACCTGTAGTTGAGTTGTGAATGTTGATGAGTCTTGTTCTGCTATTGCATCTTCTCCCTTCCAAGATCAGAGTGGAAACCTACTGATCAGGGTTGCGAGAGATAGTTGTTTAGTGCTGTGAAAGTAGGCTATTCATACTTCTGTGCCTCGAATTCTAGAACATACGTAGTTGATTACCTTTATCACCTGTTTAAAATCGACATAGCTTAGTCCATGAACCCCTGCGAATTCCATTTGATGCCCAACGTTTGTCTTTAATTGCTTACAACCTTCGTATTTCCTTTGCTTTTCATTCGCTTATTTCCTTGTTTCCATTCTACTTTCATTCGCTTATTACTTGCTTTGCTTGCTTTCATTTTCTTTCAATTGCTTTTTACTTGCTTTCTAGTTTAGATTTAGTGACAACCAAAACCCAAAACCAAAACCCAAATTGTTTAGTTCTAGTCTGATTTAAGCATTGTCGTAAATTCGTACTGAAACAACTAAGTCTCTGTGGATCGATACCCTAAGTACTACAGCGCACATCTGTGCACTTGCAGACATTTAGGGGTTATAAATTTAAAACCTGAAGCTTAGTAAAACGAAAACAACAAACCCCGCTTTTGCTCGCGATCACTGGTGATGGCGTAAGAGCTCTCAGAAATCTCTTTCTCTCTTTCTCTTGGTGGCTGGAAATTAAAACGAGGTTCAATTCTGGTATATGATGCCATTTTATAGAGAAAGAGGGATTAAGGTTGCTGGAATGGGCCTAGCCGCCTAGGCTTCAGAAATTGGATCATCACACTATCTATCTATCCGTGTACCTCGGCTATATTTTTTCCCAAGTAGAGAGAGATATTAGAACAAATACAAGGATCCGTATAACATTTCTGAGTTCTTCCTGTACGAGTTTTATGCGGAAGCGTTTAAACCGAACACATACTTTTGCCCAATTTAGCGATGAATATGACTTGGTATGATCTGAAAACGGACGGAGAGATTGGGGAAGAGATCACAGATGAAAATCAACAACTTATCACCGTTCAAATGTCCTTCCAATTGATCTCTCCAAGTTTTCTCTCTCTAAAATGTTTTCTCTATCCTCTGTAACTTCTTTGTTTACCAACAGTCACATACTGTTGTAAACAGACTCATAATTCTCTCTGCAATATCTCATATATATACATATTGAAGAGACACAATCTGAAGAGTTACAACTCTTCATATATGGAAGTTATAAGAACCAATTTCTCATAACTGTTGGTTTAATCAAACCAGTTAGGTATGCTGCCAAATCATGGGGGCAAACCGACCATAAACCAATATATCCCACTTGCACATGATAGGGAGCATAACAAGCATTGAAGAAGTATTAGAGATTAAGCTTGAGAATCGTAAATCAGAAATCACACGGCAAATAAACCGCGCGACCCTTAGAAATACACCTGCACTTGGGCGCTAAACTATGCACTTGTTAGGGATACATACGAGCTACAATCCTAAAGAAATTATTTGAATTTCAGCATGTTTCGCTGTTCCCCAAACTCATTTGTCTTTCATATCAGTGATAACATATCTTATCCCTAAAGCATATGTTGGACCTTTTCTTACATCATGTGTTCACTATATACAAACTCCAATTGAGTGATAAAGTGGCTGGCCAGCAAAAACATATGTCAATATAAAAGTAAATAGTTTTTCCTTTCTTTCTTACCATGTTCCATAAGGCTAATTATTCCATCACCGTCGAAAACATACTAAAGTAGCAATCATTAGTTCATCCCTTCAATACGTAGCCAAAGGTTCAAGGGTGACCTTGTAACCATAAATAGGTTTATAGGAACTCACATTGCAAGAGATAGGGATTATCATAAAAAAAAAATCACTTGCTTCCTATATGGTCGTATTAGCACATGTGGTATGACTCACATGCCATAGTGGTTAACTCTTCCTTTAAGAGTATAATCCATCGGATAAATAAAACACCGCTATATGGATCAAGCTACTACCAGCTCGCTTTCTAGCGCCTGATTATGTACTTATCCAGCTATGCCAAGTATTCATGATCCTGGGACAATCATGATCGATATTTTAAAAGAAATATCTCATATTAACTTATTATTAAGGCGACATTGATAAGTTTTATAAGGCAAGCTCCCACTAGCGCCAAACTGATCAGGTCTCATCTTAGCCTTTCACAAAGAAATCTAAGGCGATTGTTCATGTAAGTGAACCAATATCTAACTTGGGGACACTTCTCAAAATTTATATGTAAGTATGCAAACTAAAAAAGAAGACCAGTGTAAAATGTTTGAAATATCCTTGAATATTTATTAAATATCAAACACAAATACAATGTCAAATGGAAAAGCTCCATGAGTACATACATCAAACTCTACGCAAACTTAAAGCTCGAACATGTGCGAGAAACACAGCTCTAGGAACACTACAAGAAATGTGGGTATTAATAGCATCGGAAGATATCGTTATTGACAAATATGCTATTGTATACGGAGACGGGATTTTTTCATAGCGTTTATGATTATGAAACGCTATAATTACTATTGCGGGAAAATGGAAACTTTTAGCCGCCTAAATTTGGTGAGCGCGTGCACTTTACCATTGCAGATTAAAAAAAATAAACGCTATCTTATTTGTAAAATATCTCCAAAAGTAAATAAGTTTATTTTTTTCTTCATTTCTCAAGTGACAATCTCATTGTTTCTCGTAAATGTTAAGCGGGATATAAAATTTCAAGTGTCGGCTCTTGCTAAAAAATGTCAAGCGGGAGTACAATAGAAAGATAAAAAATTTATGGTTGACAGAAATATTAAAAATATTTGTTGAAGCAAAATCTGAAATAACAAAAAAAAGGTTCTTTCTTCCTCTTCGTCACCTCTTCTCACCCTCGATCTATCTTGTTCTTCTATCAATCTCAATCTCTCTCAGTGTCGATCAGTCTCTCCGATCCCATATATTGATTTCTTCTGGAAAATTGTTGTTTCCCCCAAAATTCATGACGATAATCGGAAGAGGAAGACGGTGGTTTGGTTTCAACGCGAGGACTGTGGAGCGAGTCTAAAGAAGCCAGTGCGTTACCGAAGCTGTAAGTACTTAAACCATTTCTATCAATTTTGTGTGGCACAAATTGGCTTAGATTTGAGGGTTTCAGCTATTGTCTTGGCATAAGAGATTGAAGGTGTTTTATGGCTTCGAATTCCATTGAAAGTCAGTAAATTGTGAAGAATCTGAGCTTGAATTGTGCTCCAGTTATGGCGGATTCAATAGCTTCCTCTGATTCATTGTTCCAGTTATGAAAATGGTCTTGTCTCTTGATCAGGGAGTTGATATGTTTGGAAAAAAGAATTGGCTTTCATTGTTTCATGTTTGTTGTTAGATTCATGTTTGTTGTTATTAAAGACTTTAGCCTTATCGAGAATTGAGATTACTCTTTGATTCACTCTCTTTTTCCGTGTTTGTTTCCCACGAGTTGGTGATTAAGCCCGAACTGAAAGAAAAAGCGCTGCGAATCAGATCTTATCGGGTTAGTTTCCTTTCGATTCTTAACCGACTCGGTGTCTCAAGAATTCGTTAACGTGGTTAGTTGCTTACGGGTATCAGTTTTCTTTTGATATATTATTTGTTTTCAAAAGCTGGTGTTGTGACTGGTCATTATGATGAAGCAGTCTAGTAAAAATGACGACTCTGATTCTTGTAGTTGTCTTGTGTATTTGGTTTGATTGGTGTTTATGGGATTGATATTGAAAACAGGACGAGAAAATTAAATCTGAAACTGTAACTGTACAAGGACCTCGTGTTCCTGTGTTTTGTCTCAATCTCAGATAGAAAAGCTAATCTAATCAGGTTTCAGTTTCTGAATATTCTTTCAGTCTCAGATGCGAACAAAAGTAGCTTCAAGCAAGATCATGATTTGTTAAACCCTCTTTTTTCACAAATTCGATTGTGATTTTAGGATTGTTATATGTAATCTGATTCACAGGATGATTTTATGCAGAGTAAAGGAAAGCTGAGGAGAGAGATGGAATGTTCTCGTTGAAGAAGAAGAATTGAATTGAAATTTGAAAGTGGTATTGCAATTCAAAGCTAGGACATCATTGGATGAAGTTGAGCTTGTACTGTATAGTTTGATGGCCATTAAATCGCCAATCACCAGATCAGCAAAGTTCCTTAAGGATTTGGCTTCAAATGTATCATTGAAAATCCGAATAAGTAGTAGATCAGTGATTTAGTGTCTTAATAATTCAATAAAACAAAGCTATGTTATCAATAATAATTGTTACGAATTCAATAGTAATTGTTCTTTTTTGTCTTATCAATCTCTAAATTTGTTACTGCTGTCCAAAACTAATTAAGAAAAAAAAATTATCAATGCATAACTAAGAATTATAATTTACAAAATAAAAAGAAAAAAGTCATAATCTTTAATTAGAGTATAGATGATATGATTTGGGGTTTAAGGTATAAAGATATATGATTTAGGGTCTAGAGATTTGATATGATTTTGTATATATATAAATTAAAAAAATACATTTTAACAAATTATTGATTTAACTTGTTACAAAACACAGATATAAGAAGTAAAAATTTGTGAATATTTGAACTAGAGTTTAAGACATAGGGTTTAGGGTTTAGGGTACAAAAGTATATAGTTTGAAATATACAATTTTAGTTATTAACAATAGACATATAATAAACATTTTTTCATTTATGGATATAGTTTTCAAAAAGTTTAGGTAATCATTTAAAAAAAATTCTAAACTCTAAATCCCAAACACAAACCCTAAACCTTAAACTTATTACCCTATAGGATAAAGGGTTTGAATATCAAATTTTAATGTTTCTAACAAGATAATTATAATACACTTTTATGGATTAATAAGTTTTTGATTTAAGGTATATAATTATTTGTTCCTAAATCTTAAACTCTAAATCCAAAATTTTTAACTCTAATCCCTAAACCCTAAACTTCTAACCCTAAACTTTTAACTTCTAATACTTAATCATAAACATTGAATTTGTATAACTTATTAAAAATCAACCTCTAATATACCATAAAAACACCAACACTTACAAAAATTTAAAGTATAATCATTTTATAAATTCTAAACTCTAAAATATAAATAGAAAAGATCTGATTGGCTAATCTAAAGTGGTGAGGATCAACCCCTTTTGATATCCACCGTTGATTAAGGTTAATCGAATGGACAAGAAACTTTTATTTTTTTTTCTCTATCTCTTCTTCTTTTCCCGTGAGCTGTCTTTGTCTCTAGCCTAGTTTTCCATCTTTTCCATCAGAGTAGCGGCGGAGGAGGATTCGTGTTCGACAAGCTCTTCTTCATACCTATCGAATCCAATCCGAACAGATCGGAGAACGCTCGCAGAATTTTCGTTGTCTTCGTCGTCTTCTTCACCGGAGATGTTGATGACATTCTTCTGGTTATTCTGATAAGTTCCTTGGCTGCTTTGATAACGCGAAGATTATCCTCCATGAACCGGATCTCAAGGTGAGATTATTCAGTTACATAGCTTTTTTAAAGTCTGGTTTTAATGTAATACAGAGAAATCGATTGTCTCTTCTTCTCCATCTTTTTCGTTTTCCTCCTCGTCAGTTCTCAGATTTCCGCGAGAAATCACCAGTGTTTCTTCGGTTTTATTCTCCAATATTGATTTTTTTGAAAACATTAGTGGAGATTCCTTTAAATTTAAGTGAGCAAACATCTTTGATATCGAGAATTTCTAAAGTTTGAAGCTTGAACTGTTATGTTTGCGTCACTTTGACAGAATCATTTGGATGTTAACAGATTAATTCAGCTTAGTTTATGTTAATATATAAGGAGATGCCTTTCTCCACTCTATATCTTCAATCAGTAATCTAGTTTGTTCCAAGTAATCATCAAATTGATCGACTAATGATGTGGTTTTGTGCATACTTCAAATAGGTACTTGACATGGACAGGAATGACTACTACGGTGGAGAGTCAACATCGCTTAATCTCAATCAGGTCAGTTTCTCCCTGATGTTTCTATTAAGATTTCTTTTCTTTTTTTGTGTGTGGTAATTTTTATCATTAGCTTGCGTTATTGATGTTGCTTTTTGTTTTACAGCTGTGGAACAAGTTTAGGGGAGAAGAAAAGGCTCCTGCTCATTTAGGCTATAGCAGAGACTACAATGTTGACATGATGCCTAAGGTATGATATTAGTTCAGTCTCCAGCTAATGCTCTCTTTTCTAGCTTAATTTTACAAATACGAGTTACTAATACTGTTATCTCTCGATGTGGTGGACCAGTTTATGATGGCAAATGCAAAACTTTTTTATTTTACAGGGAAAGAGGTTGGATTTTTGTCACAAACAGCTCGACAAAGTCAAGGAAACAATATGGCAAAAAAGTTTGAATTTCTTGGCCTGAATGTGTAAACGAGGTTTCTCACGCTCCTTTCGTCGAAGATCATGGAACCAGCAAGACAAAAGTTTCATAATTCACAAGCTTAGATGCAGAAATTGTATCAAATTATCTTTTAATTATATATTTTTATTCTGTAATATGATATTTTGTATCTTGGTTTCATATAATATAATAAATTATGGAAATTTTTTTATAATACCAATTTAATTATATTTATAAATAATTAATAAAACAATTATTTAAATATATTTTTGGATCATTATAAAATAATTTAATAATACAAAAATATATGCTATTGTTGTAAAACAATTGGTATAGATACAACCAAATCATAACAATTATTACACGCTATTATAAATAATAATAATAGCAGCGCAATAAACGATATTGTCGTTTAATTAACTATAGCATCCGTCAAGTCCGCTATCTAAAGTGTCTGACCTACGATGACGGGTGCTGTCAGAGCGTTTAAGGAAACGCTATGTTATGTGATAGATAGCGTTGAACGGCCGCTATTAATACCCACATTTCTTGTAGTGGAATGGGCTTAGTAAACGGATCAGAAACCATCCTATGCGTAGATATGGACTTAAGGACCACTTCTTTCTTTGCCACAATGTCTCTAACGAAATTATTTTTTATTTCAATGTGCTTTGTCCTCCCATGATACTTAGGATCATGTAAGCGATACAAGCTTGACTATTACAATGAGTAGTCACAGGACACGAAGCCTCTGTTGTGACTTGTAGGCTCTCAAAGCCATACAGCCTCTTGAACTGATGCTGAACATGCAATGAATTCAGCTTCCATTGTGGATAAAGCTGTACAATAGTGCTTTTTGCTACTCCAAGTAATAGCACCATCACTGAGTAAGAAAGCATCACTGTTTTAGGCCAAATACTGCAGACCCCCAAGGTCTCAGATTCATTAGGTCAGGTTTTCTACCCGTCCATAATTCATAAGGAGTAGTAATAACAGATTTAGAGGGCACAAGGTTCAGTATATAGGCTGCAGTCAGTAATGCATCCCCCAAATATGAAATTGGAAGGTTAGCTTGCGCCATCATAGACCTAACCATTTCAAGAAGAGTTTGATTTCTTCTTTCTGCTACACCATTTTGTTGTGGTGTATAAGGGGTAGTCAATTGTCTGACAATACCCATCACACAGTCCTTTGAACTGTTCAGATAGATATTCACGACCTCGATCCGTTCTCAAACACTTGATCGTCCTCTCCAACTGATTCTCGACAAAAATAATATATCGTCTAAATCACTCTAGTGTTTCTGACTTATAAAAAATAGGATACACATTGTGCGAGCCAAAACTTGCACAATCAAGAATTTGTGAAGAGAAACTTAGGGATCTGAAACTTCTAAGGTAATCGCAAACAGTAAGATCAAAAGAAGATTTTTATTGCTGTGAAGGTGTTTTGCTCTTATTGCTTAGGGTTGCCAAAAATTGGCGGAAGGAATTGCATACATCATATATTTATACTAACTTTCTAAACCGCCTAGCCGAAAATCTCGGGCGAGATTTTTGGAATATTTCCTTATCGCCTCGTGCGGCTGACCGCCTTTGCATCTCGCCTAGGGTTTTCCACGGGCTTCATCTCCCAAGGCTTTGGTTCGGCCCGTCCAAGCTTCTTTACGGCTCGGCCCATCTAGCCTTCTTCAGGGCTCGGCCCACTTGCCATGGAGACATGATCTAGCCCACCGCACCGATATACGGCTCGGCCCAAACGTGTTGAAGTGGGGCTCGGCCCATTTCTTTCGATGCGGCTCGGTCCACCTGTCTTCTTTCACGGCTCTCCTTACTGGCCTATCTGCACGGCTCTCCCATTTGCTTTGGTGAGAACGGCTCTCAGCTTGTCATGGTGAGAACGACTCTCCTACTTGGCGACCACGACTCTCCCACTTGGCGACCACGGCTCTCCCACTTGGCGACCACGGCTCTCCCACTTATCCTTCTTCCATACTTAGCCATTCTGAGGTGGTTTATCTACTTGGGGTGAAAACCGACCCCAACAGTTAGCTCCCCAGCTCGTCAGTTTCGGAGGCGAGGGTGACGAGGTCCATTATTTTCGACCGTAGGATAAACCACTGAGTTAGACGCCGAGGCATTTTGGGAATGGAGATGCCGAGGCGTTCTGGGAATGAAGGCGCCGAGGCGTTTTGGGAATGAAGGCGCCAAGGCGTTCTGGGAATGAAGCGCCGAGGCGTTTTGGGAATGAAGGCGCCGAGGTGTTTTGGGAATGAAGACGCCGAGGCGTTCCCAAGGAGTACCGAGGATGCCGAGGTGTTCGAGATGGTACCGAAGATGCCGAGGCAAGATTAAGGACGAGGCGATTTGTTTTTTTTTTTTTTTTTTAATAGTGATAGCCCATGACGAGGTGATTTGAGGAGGTTATGCCGAGCCGAACAAATGGCGAGGCGTTTCGAGAGAAAGCTCGTGCCGAGCTGTTTTGTTAGCGGCAAGACGTCTCAAGAAAGAATGTCAATGCCGAGCCGTTTCGTTAACGACGAGGCGTTTCAGGAAACAGATTCAACGCCGAGCCGTTTCGTTAACGACGAGGCGTTTCAAGAGAACAGATTCAATACCGAGCCGTTTCGTTAACGCCGAGGCGATTCAAGAGAGAAAGAGTCAATACCGAGTCGTTTCCTTAACCTGGGTACCCTGACTATTGGTCTTCCGAGAGGAAATTCCTGATCTTTCGGCGCGTGCCAACGACGCAGTCCGGTATAGCCAGTTCACCGCGGATCCCACGCGCTGTTGGACGGCTTCCCGAGGTTTACGCGGAATTCACGCGCTTCGTTTTTTCTATAAATAGGTGAGCTCCTTCACTCTTCCTCATTATTTCCAGACTCACTCGTTTTCACTAAAGGTAGCTCTCCCTTCTCTCTTCTTTCTCTCTCTAGTTTATTTATTTTCCGGCTAGGGTTTCCGAGGTCTCCGCCGTCCTAGATCTTTTTCCGGCGGAGGTTCGCCGAGTCCTTCTGTAATTCCTGTATAACTTGTAAATCATGTCGAGCCGCTCCGACGATTCGTTGGACTCGCTTTTTCATTACGAGCCGAGCCGCGTAGATGCCGAGGCGAGAAGTTCAACAGAATCCTCCGAGGCGTCTGTTTCGCCAAACCCTTCCAATCGTTCATCTGACGAGGCGTCAAATGACGCGAATCCATCAAACGAGGGTTCTGCAGATGACGAGCCGTTGGCTTCGACGAGCCGTCCCCAGGACCCGGTTTCTGATGAAGGTGCTAATCGCGCCATAGTAAAATCCGAGGAGGAAGCATTTCCCTTTGACCTACTCGAGGCGAAGTACGAGTTGGAACGTCTCATGGCGTCCCGAGGCGCTTCCACATCTAGGCGATGACTACGAGTTAAAAGACAAAAGCCTGATCCGCCTAGCTCTACGCTTTCTTCCCTTGACTCGCTCGAGGCGTTGAGGCATCGCTTCGGGATATCCGAGGCGGTGGAGTTTGTCGTTCCCGAGAGGAGCGACCGAGCCGACAAGCCTCCGGAGAATCACTTCACTCTGTACGAGGCGTTCTTTGAGCTTTGCTTTCTCTGGTTCCCGATCCCCGGAGTGATCCTCGAATACCTTTGGAAACACGGGATCTCGATTGGGCAGATTATGCCGAGGGGATTACGGCATATGATCGGCATTTTAGTCTGAAGCTTCGAATGCGGTCTTGACATCGAGCTGAATCACCTGCTGAACTTGCTGGAAATCAGGAAAGCTCCGAAAGGAAATAGGTTCTATATTTCCAACAAGCCGAAACGACGGATTATTGGCGGTTTTCCCAGCAAGGATCAGTTTTGGACTGAACGCTTCTTCTACGTCTTGGTGAACGAGGCGTCGGTCGGCGAAGATTACGTTCACTGAACCAAGACTGCTTGGGGACCACTTGGTAGCCGACCCAAAGCTTTGCCTCGGCTCGGAGATTCAGTTGATATTCTCTTCCTTTTCTGAAACTTTTGCTTTTTTGCTTTGTTTTGCAGTTCGGTGCTATCTTCCCCTGATTCCCGACGACCTCTTTACTGTTCGAGACTCTCTTTCGGCGCGGAAGGTTAATCGGAGAAAAAACTTCACCCTCGAAAGAGTAGAAAAAGCGCGAGCCATCCTTGCCGGAGTCCCCGTCAGTTTTTCGTCCTCAAGTTCTTCGAGAGATACCCGGGAGAAGATGGTGGTGATCGCCCTTAGAGAAAGGAAGAGGCACGAGGAAGAGGAAGCTGCTAGACGAGTTGCCGAGGCGGCTCGCGCGCAAACCAAGGCGGTTCCAGCGCAAGCCGAGGCGGTCCCAGCGCAAACCGAGGCCGTCCTTCAACCCGACCCTCTGAGCCGGGAAGGGGATATGATGATCCGAGCCGCAGAAGGCGACACTGCCGAGGCGGCTAAGAAAGATGTAGTGCCCGAGGTGGAACCGGGCGAAATTATCCCGAGGTGTCCGGGGATGGCTCGGCGGCGCGGAGTAAGACTCCTTCGCAATCCGCCATCCTGGCCCTCCCAAAGTCGACAAGGCCACCGACTTCGGTCGTCCAGAAGCATGACTTTAGCCAAAAACGTTTGGCTACTGACAAGAGGAAAGGCGTCGCCGTCCAGAAGGACGAGTCATCGAAGAAGAGGCGGAAACCGACGCCCGGGGACCCCGCCGCGCGTAAATTGGTTGTTGACGACCCCGACGCTTCTGCTGTCATGTTCTCGCGTGTTAATAACGCGAACGCGCGTCTTCCTCCTCCGGAGAAGCTGAGGAGGCCGAGGTCATACGGCGCGATGGCGCAGCGTGGTACCAAGGTACGTTTCTATTCGCTTTTCTTTATTTTCGTAAACTTTTTGCTAAGTGTTTAACGCGAGTTTGTTCTTTGCAGTTTGTCGCGGCTATTAACGACCTGATGGCCGAGTATGAGGCGGACCTGTCTAAGGTCGAACGTCGCTTGGACGAGGCCCGGAATGAGACCGCGGCGTCAAAGGTGAAGCTGGAAGAGGCGCAAAACAAAGCTGCGGCAGCGAAGGGGAAACTCACCGAGGCGATGACCTGAGTGTCGAGGTTGGAAGAGGAGAAGATAGTTCTCCGAGCAGACGTTAACAAAGTTTCCGCCTCGGTGATTCGCCTGGAGGAAGCAAGGAGAGCCAAAAGCGCCGAGGTGGCGTTGCTTAAAAGGCGTATCGAGGCCAAGGACGCGCTGTTCGAAGCCAAGGTCAAACGCGCGAAGAAGGAGGCGAGGCGCGAGCTGACGGCGAAGTTTCAGGAACGCCTTGCCAAGGTGGAGGAGGGTTTGGTCAAGCTCGAGAAGGCCAAAAATGATGAAGAACAATCTGGGAAAGATCAAGGGCAATCTTGCGATGATTGCTGACCTGAAGAAGCCGGACGCCCCGACGCTTGACGACGAGGAGGCGAAGCGGAAAAGCTGGGAGAGTGAGTATGCCGACGACGATGCGTACGAGCGTATTGCTTCCGAGATTCGGGGCGAACTGTATTATTCTCCCGTATCGCCGGACTCGGTCGACACCACCCTCGGCAACGAGCCGCTCGAAGAAACAGCGGCCAATTTAGGCGTTGTGGACCCGAATGGCTCGAACGCGGGTACGCCGATTCCCTCGAACCTTCTCGCCGATCGTGAAACGCAGTCCGCAGCATGAGTTTTGGCTCACAAATTTTTCTTGCTTGCTTCTGTACTTAGGATTTTATCCGCTCTCTTTTGAACTTTTATGTGTTCTGTGCCTGGACGGCTTTATCCACCCGACTCTTTATTTTCGCTTAATGAATATATTTTCCTTAGCCGTTTTCGGACTTACTTGTCCATTAATCCGTAAAAATGTTTACGAAAAATTGTGGCCAGCAACGAGACGAGGCGTTCGAAGGCTTAGTTTGCTGAACTGAAATTGAGGACCGTTAAAGGTCCGAGGTAATCAGGTCATGATATCATGCCGAAGTGGTGAGTTAAAGAATTCGAAAATCCGAGCTTGTTACAATGTGAAGCTAGCCGAAGCGATAATAAACGAACCAGAAATCAAGGGTAAAAGTGAAATAAGTAGATAATTAAAAACGAACTGAGAATATGCCGAAGTGGCGACGTTCCTAAGTGAGCAAGTCAAAATAGTAGAGTTAAAGGAGGTATGTGTATACGTAACAAGCTGAACCCGTCCGAAGACGGGATGCCTACGTACCCTTTGCAGGGATCAAGCCGTCCCGTAGTTCATGCTGGTCGTGCTGCATTCTTAGTGATGGTATTTTTTCAGATGCATTGCGTTCCACGATCTTGGAATCGCCTCGTCAGCTAGTGTCGCGAGTTCGTAGACTCCTGGACGAACCACTTTTGTGACCTTGTAAGGACCTTCCCAATTTGCTCCGAGCTTTCCTGCGTTCTTCTCGGCAGTGTTTTGGAAGACCTTTCGGAGGACGAGCTCCCCTGTTTTGAATCTTCGACTTCGAACGTTTTTGTTGTAGTATCTCGCCGTCGCTTGTTGATAGTTCTGGATTCGAATTAAGGCTTGATCGCGTTTCTCGTTGATTAGGTCGAGCTCATCTAGCATCATTAAGTGGTTCAAGCCCTCCTGTCCTGGTAGAAGTCTTCGTCGGATACCTGGGAAATCCACTTCGGGGGGAATTACGCACTCCGATCCGTAGACCAAAGCAAATGGAGTTTCCCCGGTGGCTCGGCGCGGAGTTGTCCGATGAGACCAAAGGACTCCTTCGAGTTCGTCTGCCCACCGTCCCTTCTTGGCGTCGAGCCTCTTTTTCAGACTGTCGAGGATCGTCTTATTGGCTGCTTCGGCTTGTCCGTTCCCTTGAGGGTATCTTGGCGTAGATTTGCTGAGGCGGATTTTCCACTTTTCGCAGAAAGCTTCGAAGCGTGTTGAGATGAACTGGGATCCGTTGTCGGTGACTATCTCGTAAGGGACCCCGTGGCGGCAGATGATATTTTTCCAGACGAAGTGTTCGACTTGAACATCTTTTATGCTTGCGTAAGAGTCGGCCTCGACCCACTTGGAGAAGTAATCCGTGAGGACGAGCAGAAAACGCTTCTGCTTCGAGCGATGTAGAGGTCCGACGATGTCCATAGACCATCTCATGAACGGATAAGGGTTCGAAATTGACGAGAGCAACTCGGTAGGTTGATGAATTGTTGGAGCGTGCCGCTGACATTTCTCGCACTTCGCCGTAAATTTCTCGCAGTCCTTGATTATCGTGGGCCAGAAATAGCCGTGCCGTTTTATCTTGATAGCGAGAGACCTTCCGCTGGAGTGGTTCCCGCACGCGCCGCTGTGCACCTTGTGCATGATCTTTCTTGCCTCCGGTCCTTCGACGCATGTCATGAGAGGCCCTGAAAATCTCCATTTAAACACCTCGCCATCGACGAGGACATATCGTGCGGCCTGAGCTTTTAGTTTGCGGGCTTCCCATTTGTCGATTGGCAACTCTCCGTCGGCGATATACACTCGGATAGCTCCGAGCCATTCTTTGTCGCAGCCGTACTCTGGCTCGGCCGGTTGAGGGTCTTCGTCCCTAGGAATGGCTTCGTCGTCCACTGGTTCTTGTTCGGGAGGATTTATCAACCGAACTCCTTCCACCTCTTCAATGCTAGGACGTTCGATGAATTCAACTGGGATTGTTCGTCAGAGGTCTGGGTCCGAGGTCGAGGCGAGTGCTGCCAAGGCGTCGGCCGAGGTGTTTTCTCCTCGGAGAATGCGCGTGAGTTCGAACTCATAAAACTTTTGTACCAACTCTCGGACCACTATGAGGTAAGCTCCCATTCGTCCATCCTTCGCCTCGTATTCTCCGTTGAATTGGCATGCTACGAGCTGTGAGTCACAAAAGGTTCTAATCTTTCGAACTCCGATTCCCTGCGCTAGTCGTATGCCGGCGATCAGTGCTTCGTATTACGCTTCGTTGTTCGAGGCGTGGAAGTTCAGGCGAAAAGACTGCTCCAATATTTCTCCGGTGGGAGAGGTGAGGCGGATTCCTATTCCCGAGCCGTGTTTAGACGACGAGCCGTCGACGTGCAGCGTCCACACTTCATCTAGATTCGGCAAGTTCGTTGCTTCGGCGGGAAGTTCAATGAGGAACTCTGCGAGCACCTGTGACTTTGCAGACGACCTATTCCGATACTCGATGTCGTATTCGCTTAGCTCTATCGCCCACTTGGCGAGCCGACCGGATTGGCTAGGGCTGTGTAGGATCGAGCGTAGCGGAAGCGTAGCGAGCACAAAAATCGAATGTGATTGAAAGTACAGGCGCAGTTTGCGAGCCGAGACTACGACAGCTATGGCGACCTTCTCGATCTGGGGGTAGCGAGTCTCGGCATCGGTCAGTGTCTGGCTGATGTAGAAAATGGGTTTTTGCTCGGACCGTTCTTCTCTGATAAGCACTCCACTTACAGCTGTAGCAGACACTGCGATGTAGAGGAAGAGCGGCTCTCCTTCGACTGGTTTTGCTAAGATTGGTGGGCTCGCCAGATAACTCTTCAATTCCTGGAAAGCCGTCTCGCACCGTTCGTCCCACTCCAATTTCTTGTTTCCTCGGAGGGTGTCGTAGAAGGGCAGGCACTCTACCTGTGAGCCTTTGCACTTCGCGCTTCGTCCTTGGAGAGGGCATCTCAATTAGCGCCTTGATTTGCTTGGGGTTTGCTTCTATGCCTCGGTGAGTTACCAGATAGCCGAGGAATTCTCCCGAGGTGACCGCAAACCTGCACTTCGCCGGGTTTAGTTTCATGTCGTGCTTGTTCAATTGTTCGAAGCATTCTCGTAGATGCGCGACGTGGTCTTCCTCTTTAAGTGATTTAACTAACATGTCGTCGATGTACACTTCCATGGTTTTTCCGAGCTGAGCCGCAAACATTTTATTGACGAGCCGTTGATACGTTGCTCCTGCGTTCTTGAGCCTGAACGGCATGACTTTGTAGCAGTATATCCCGCGATCAGTTATGAATGCCGTTTTTTCCCGATCATCAGGATGCATCAGGATCTGATTGTAGCCGGAGAACGCGTCCATAAATGTTAACAATCTATTCCCTGTAGTGGCTTCGACGAACCGGTCTATGTGTGGCAAGGGAAAGCTGTCTTTTGGGCACGCCTTGTTGAGGTCGGTAAAATCCACACATACTCGCCACTTGCCGTTCTTCTTCTTCACGACCACCAGATTTGCGAGCCAGTCCGGATATTTGGCCTCGGCGATTGATCCTACTTTGAGTAACCTTTCGACTTTGTCGTTAACTGCTTTAGCTCGTTCGGGGCCGAGCTTCCTTCTTAAGCTCGTTTGGGGCCGATGCTTATACCTGGCATATCTTCTGCTGTCCAGGCGAAAGTGTTGATGTTTTCCTTGAGGAGGGAAAGGAGTTCGCTTCTCAGAGGCTCTTCCAGTTTTGTTCCTATTTCGACGCATCGCTCCGGGCGCGCCTCATCTATACATACCGAGTCCACTGCGTCGCATACTGGCTCGGCGCGTGTTTCGCAGCTCTCCGCGATCTGTAATTGCTATAAGAGTTTCGAGAGCTTGTTCGCGGGCTCTCGGTCTGTCTTCATCTTTTTGCGGTCGATGTCTGCTCGTGCGTCGGTGACGGGGTTCCTTAGCTTATGCTCGGCTAGGCAACACATTCGTGACTCCTTCTGACTCCCCCAGATCGTTTTAACACCTGCTGGGGTTGGGAATTTGAGGCAGAGATGATAGGTAGAGGGTACCGCCCTCATCCCGTTGATCCATGGAGTTCCCATGATCACATTGTATATTGCTGGGTGATCGGTGACGCAGAATTCGATGATCTTAGTGACTCCGCCAGCTACCACAGGAAGCCTAATCGTTCCCATAGTCATCGTCGTTTCTCCTGAAAATCCGGTTAGAGGTTTGGGGATTGCTTCGACCTCGGAGAGGTCGATTCCCATTCTTCTGAGTGTTTCCTTGAAGATGACGTTCACCGAGCTTGCAGTATCGATGAGCACCCTTGCTACGTCATGATCCCTGATCGTTAACTCAATCACCAACGGATCGTTATGAGGTCGATCGATTCCTGCCGTTTCCTCCTCGGCGAAGGAGATCACTGTGTTTGGGATGTCGGTTGGTTCTGTCCAATTCTCCTTCGCTTCGGCTCGGTGCTGATAGGCTTTGATGGAGGATACGGTATCTTGGTAGTATTGGGATCCACCCATGATCATATTGATCCTCTGCCTCGGCTCGGGTCGCTCTTCAGGTTCCCCTCTCCTGTCACGCTTGGGGTTATCGCCTCGTCGGGGAGGATTCGCGGGTTCCGCGCCGCTCGGCTCGGCTCTCTCTTGTTGTTCGTTAGGGACGAGGTCTTTGATGCTGACCGCGTTTTGGAGCTCTCTCGCTGCCATCTTTGCTGAGAGCTTTGCTCCTAAAATTCGGCATTGAGCCGTTGGATGCCCGTAGGTCTGGTGATACTCGCAGAAAGCCTTCTCGTCGTAGTTGGCGGACTTTCTCACCCAAGTGTTGTTGCGCGGCTCTCCTCTTCCGCGTCCGACGCCCACCTGGTAGTTATGGGCTCCTCCGCTTCTAGGTTCATCCGAGCTTGAAGTTGTTGTATTGTTTGATGGGTTGCCCTTCTTCGTGGGGCGCGGCAAAATTGAGCTTCGGATTGCTGCTTTCGTTGCTTCATACTGCTCGTCTAAGCTTTTCATCTCCTCTTCGTTCACGACGAAGTCTGATGATCGGTGCAAAGCTAGCGTCTTGAATTGTTTGCGGCGTGTTGAGAGCCATCTCCCGTCGGAACTCAGACTTGTACCACAAAGATCGTTTCAGAGCCTCGAGCGCAGCCTTGTCGCTTATCCCTTCTATTTTGGATACGACTGTCTTGAACCTTGCCATGTAATCTCGAAGCGGCTCGTTCGGTCCTTGGGATAGTGTCCACAGGTCGGCATCAGACGTTCCTTTGTCCATAAACATCGAGTATTGTTTGAGGAACAAAGCGGAGAGCTGTTGAAAACCGCCGATCGAATTGCGCTCCTGCCTCGAAAACCATTCGAGCGAGGGTCCTTTGAGATGTTTCACGAAGAGCAGGTAGTATCCGGCATCCACTTCGCGCTCGGTGAGTTTAGCGGCGTTCTTTGTGAAGGCTCGTCCCATTTCTATCCGAAATGCGGTGATGTGTGCTTTCGGGTCGGTTGTTCCTTCGTAGAACGGGATTCTCACCTTCCCCGGTTCGGGAATCCTGGCCTCCGTGATTCTTGCAGTGAACGGGATTCTTTGAGTTTCTTCAAGCATTCGGTCGATTTCGAGCGCGGCGCTCGTCGCGTTGTGCACTTGAGATTTCATGGCGCGTATTTCAGCCACTGTCCGAGCCATCGAGGCTCGCAGCTCTTTGAGCTCGAGAGTTTGTGCGTGAGTCATTCCCTTTGATTGGGGGGGTCGCTCTCGCTCCTCTCGTCTCGGCTCATCTTCGCTTTCTGCCTGCTCGATCCATTGGATGTTTTCTTCCACCTCGGTTGGATTATCGCCGCGGGTCGGATCGGAGATTTTGTCAGTCCGGATGCCGTTTAGTGCCGAGGCGAGTTCTTCTCGACTAATTCGGCGAGCCGAGCCAGTTTGTTGAGGATTCGTGGTTTCGTCGTTCTGCTGGGTGTCTACGTCAATCCAATCGTCCTCTTCCTCACCGGCTCGTCGCCTGGAGTTCCAGCGTAGTGGAGGCGGCTCGGTCATGTTGATTCGGGTTGCTGCGGGAGTACGTTCGTCGAGGGGACGAAGAACCGAGGAATTTCTTGCACCACTCCCTGAGGCTTCTGCGGGTGTCGAGAAATCGAAGCGTCTCCGAATTCCATCCATCGGGTCGGAGATTCCGGCTCTCCAAGTCGAGTGTTGTCGCTCAGCCGCCATCGCGTTGAGCCTCGCTGTAATCGCCTCGTTTCTTTTGTCTTGGTCGTCAATTTTCTTCATCAATGCAGCCATCATGTATCGCATCTCCTCTTGGGTTTCAGTCGTCACCGTCGTTGTGCCCGATGCCGGAGCGTCCTTTTCCGCGCCGTTACCGGTGTTGTTGTTGTTGTTGTCGTCGGTTGTGTTGTTTGCCATGTTCTTCGGATCTTAAAGTCTTGTCGATTTAGAGTAAGAAAGTTTCGATTCCCCACAGACGGCGCCAAATTGTGCGAGCCAAAACTTGCACAATCAAGAATTTGTGAAGAGAAACTTAGGGATCTGAAACTTCTAAGGTAATCGCAAGAACAGTAAGATCAAAAGAAGATTTTTATTGCTGTGAAGGTGTTTTGCTCTTATTGCTTAGGGTTACCAAAAATTGGCGGAAGGAATTGCATACATCATATATTTATACTAACTTTCTAAACCGCCTAGCCGAAAATCTCGGGCGAGATTTTCGGAATATTTCCTTATCGCCTCGTGCGGCTGACCGCCTTTGCATCTTGCCTAGGGTTTTCCACGGGCTTCATCTCCCAAGGCTTTGGTTCGGCCCGTCCAAGCTTCTTTACGGCTCGGCCCATCTAGCCTTCTTCACGGCTCGGCCCACTTGCCATGGAGACATGATCTAGCCCACCGCACCGATACACGGCTCGGCCCAAACGTGTTGAAGTGGGGCTCGGCCCATTTCTTTCGATGCGGCTCGGTCTACCTGTCTTCTTTCACGGCTCTCCCTACTGGCCTATCTGCACGGCTCTCCCATTTGCCTTGGTGAGAACGGCTCTCCACTTGTCATGGTGAGAACGGCTCTCCTACTTGGCGACCACGGCTCTCCCACTTGGCGACCACGGCTCTCCCACTTATCCTTCTTCCATACTTAGCCATTCTGAGGTGGTTTATCTACTTGGGGTGAAAACCGACCCCAACACACATATGCAAATCGAGTGAAATCATCTATAAAAGTGATGAAATATGAAGCTCCATGCCTCACCCTCACATTCATCTGACCACAGTTGTCTGAATGAACTAATTGCAATGGAAATTCAGCTCTAGTTTCTTTTCCAAATGTTTTTCTTATTGTTTTTCCAGCCAAACATGGTTCACATGTGTCAAGATCAACTCGGGCTAATGAGCCTAGAAGACCTTCTGTAGCCAATCTATCTAATGTGACCAAGTCTAGAATACCACACATTCATTTCAACATTATCAGGACATATGAAAAACAATTATCAACATTACTTCTAGTAGTAACATTTGTAGTACAATCAAGTACAATAAAACCATTACAAGCATAACCAGAGCCAAAGGACACAGACCCTAGAGAAATGTGCAAACACATGTCATGGAAGTTCAAACCAAATCTTAACTTAAGTAGAGCTAAAACAGAGACTAAGTCCCGACGGATTTCAGGAGCATACAAGACATCATGTAATATGAGATTTTCCCACATACAACCATCTTGAACCTTTAGGCACCCGTCGGTACTCTACAAATGCTTCTCGACTTCTAGCTATGTGGTATGTTGCTCCTGAGTCTACAATCCACGAAGAATGAGATTCTGTAAGCCTTACAAACCTAGAAACATAAGCATATTTGCAACTGGAGTTCAAGGATAATACCTTCTTTGCCTCAGTGAATTCATGAGCAAAGTGACCCAATGAGCTACAGTTGTAGCACTTCATTTTGGTTTTATCCTTCTGGCCTCCACGCTTGTCACGCTTGGCATCTTTCTTTTGTCTCTTAAGTTCAGAATGGTAGGGAGCCTTGTGTCCGATGTTACCTTTCTTGTGTTTCAAACCTGAGTTTGAACTTGCAGAGGATTTAGAAGCCTCTAAGCGCTCATCCTCTAACTCATGATGATGTGATATATCTTCAAATGTTTTCACGTTTTCATTGTAAGTCATCTGAACCTTCATATGGTCCCAACTTTCAGGCAACGAGCGGAGAACCGCTTGGACTTGCTGTTCATTAGACATAATCTGACCAGCATTTTTGAGCTCTCTAATCATGTTTGACATGATTCTAAGATGTTGCCTCATCGACTGATTTGGACGCTTCTTATAATCATCAAACCTTTGATTAAGTCTCCTAAGTTTGGTAGCCGATGTGGCACCAAACTTATCTTTCAAGGCCTCCCACATGCCTTTCGCAGTTCCATACTCTTCAAACTTACACATGAGATCATCTTGCATACAACTCAACAATGTGATGCAAGCGATGCTATTCTTTCTTTTCCAGACAACATATGCCTCGTGATCTTTCTCATGTTGAGCCGTAGTACCCTGCTCAGGCTCTTCCATGTGATGGAAAAGAGTCTCCTTAACCTCTTGCTCCTCGAGGACATACTGGACTTTCCGATACCAAATATCGTAATTGTCACCATCCAATGTCTTCTCGGTTGAGCTCAGCAATGATGTTCTTACAAGCAGATGACATACCTGCTTGAACATCTAGAGACATTACTTTCTTTGCATACTCTTAACATATAACATATAATTTTGCCATGAACACAAACTAATCCAAAATAACTCAATTTTGATTTAGATCGAGAGTTCAATATGTTTCCAATCATCACTCTTATCAAAAATTTATTATTATAAATTAATTTGCTCCATGCAAAAGTTTAAGTTCTAAACAAATTAAAACTCCCACTTAATCAATGTATTTTAAACATGAATTAACAAATAAAACATTTTTTTTTTAAATAATCTAATTTATTCTGACAAATCAAAAAAAAAAATTGCGGGTAAATGTTCATCGTCTTCTTAAAAGACATGTTTAAAACCAGAAATATCCAAAAAATTGCAATCCTAATATCTCTCTCTAAATACGTAACCAAATCATGCGTTCTATATATCACTCAAAAGATAATTTTAATACCTACACACGGAAACTAAAATCACGTAATTCAGAATTATAAACTAAGAGATATGGACGAAACAATATTTCCGGTTTTCTCACTGTTTTTCCGAATTCATGCAATCTATTGCGGTTCTGAAAATGATATTTTCCAGAATCATTCAAGCCTATATTATGAACATCTATGCAAAGTTTTAATTCAATTAATCATATATTCACGAATTCACCATTTTCAATCATTTAAGCATTAACCATTTTTTCAATTCATCATGAATGAACGTGACTAACAATAGCGGTTTCAATTCATGATTACTATGAACATGTTCATTCCAGAACCGAATCCTAATGTTCTGATACCAATGTAAGAGTTTTATGCGGAAAGGTTTTAACCTAACACATATATTTGCCTGGTTTAGCGATGAATATGACTTGGTATGATCTGAAAACGAACGCAGAGATCGGAGAAGAGATCACAGATGGAAATCAACCACTTATCACCGTTCAAATGCCCTTTCAATTGATCTCTCCAAGCTTTCTCTCTCTAAAATGTTTTCTCTCTCCTTTGTAACTTCTTTGTTTACCAACAGTCACAAACTGTTGTAAACAGACTCATAATTCTCTCTGTAATGTCCCATATATATACATATTGAAAAGACACAATCTGAAGAGTCACAATCTAAGAGTTACAACTCTTCATATATGGAAGTTATAAAAACCAATTTCTCATAACTGTTGGTTTAATCAAACCAGTTTGGTATGCTGTCAAATCATGGGCACAAACTGACCATAAACAAATACTTCCCTTAAATCTTATATCAGTTAGAAGCTTGTTTGAGATTTAAACTTGCAATGTCCTTTGTTTGGTCGTTTTCAGATCCGTATGAGCTTTCTTGAAAATCTTTAAGTTATGCAAGTTATGACTGGTTTCTTCTGATTCCATGGAGTTACGAAGTGTCTCACCTGCCATACTAAACTTCCCATTAAATTTCCTAGTTCTAGAGTGCGTCATTGGAGTCTTCCTCATCTTGGGTATATCGGTTTGGGCTTAGTCTGGTTAATGTCCTCATCAGGATGAATTTATCAGAAGCCGACGTGTGGCTTTCTGTACCTTTGTCTCCTCTGCATTAATTACAGAAATGTTGGCTGTGAAAGTATCTGTGACAGCGGCACAAGCTGCAGAGATGGAATCAATATTTTGAAATTTTACTATTTAAAACCTCAAAATTATGAAAATATCTGTGACAGCCGTACCTTTGTCTCTTTCTTTTTCTTCTTCAAACAAGCTTTTACGATTTGTTTAAGAGCATGACCCTCAAAATATTGAAGTTTTACTATTAAAAATCTTAAAAAACTTTTTGAATTTCATTTTCATCTTTATAATTTATATTTCTTAAACATCAAAAAAAAATTATATTTCTCATAAATAATTAACCAAATTTCTTTGCTTTTACATTTTATTCAATATAATTATATATCTCATAAATATTTCAAATATATCATTATAAATTTAGCTATTACATATAAAATTATATAAATACAGTAAAACTTAAATAAAAATTAAGAATAAAAATATTTAGGTAAATTTGATTTCAAACCTCCAAAATCACCAAAATATTGTCAAGCAATCAGAGGCTATTGTTGTTGTTGGTTATAAAATTTTTTCGGTTCGATTCTTAGTTGTTCATATCATATAAATTCGTATTTATGACTATTAAAATTCATTCGTAATTTTTTTATTTATTTTCTTCTCCCATTTTTTTAGGGCAACTTTTTTTGTACATGCACTATATAATTTTTGTTGGAAATTAATCATCCACACAAATATAATATTATTACTTAGATGATACGAAGAAGTAGGTAACATATTTGTTACCGACATTGTATTTACCTACCACTTCCTCTGTATATAAATAGTTGCTGTGTTTTGAAGTTGTGGTGTACATCAATAATAATAAGTGAAAGAAGCTTGATTCTTTGCTCCCCTTCTCTGGCTTTTCTTTTTTCCATTAAAGAAATATATAATATATATACATACACATATATAAATATACATAATCTAACCTATTTAATATATAAAAGCTCAAGTTTACAAGACGTTATCAGCACGAGCGCCTCTTGATCTTATTTTAAAGAGGTAAGATTTAAATCTATGTTTAATTTATTTCAAATTTGTATATTATTTCGAGATGATAGGCTTTGCCTTCCCCATATGATATGTCTATATTTTGCATCATTTAAGCTGCATTTTAGAGTTCATATCATGTGTTTTCTCATGTATATTGAGTCCTTAGGCATCGAAATAGGTTTTAGGATTTGCATTAGGACCCAAAGAGTTTTGCATGTTTTGAGGTCCTTACCAGGTGCTTTGGAAGCTATTTGGAGCTCAAGAGGAGGATCAGGAGTGGAAACGGTGAAGAAGAAGTTCAAAATGGTGAAAAGCTTGGAGGAATTTCTCGGCGAAAACTCGTACCGGCTGGATCAGAACATCGGCCAAAATCGTTATCGGGCGGTCGTTATCGGCTAAAAATTAGTATCGGGTGAAAATTCCATCCGGTGAAGTTTTATGCCAAGGCGAGAAGTTTTAACCGGCTGAAAAGCTTACCGCGGTATACGATTCTCGGACATTTTCCTTACCGCGGGAAGCTTTAATCGGCTAAATCCCATTTTCACCCGCGCGCCTCAAAGATCTCAAAGCCGGAAAACTTCCAGTGCGAACCAGCTTACAGGGTCTTCATCAAAGTTGGAGATAATCGAGCCCAAATCCCAGAACAGTTGGAATCACATAATTCGGACCTGTGAGAAGAGAGATGTTGCCTCCGGAAGACACGCCTGTCTCGCATGCATCTGAAAGCCGATCAGATGAGTTTCAAAGATTACGTGGGAAGAAGCCCTTCCGGCTCGAAACAGCTTACGGGGCCTTCATCAATATTAAAGTTCTGTGAATGCTCTTTCCGGAACGCCTAAGGTCGTTCAATTTGGAGTCGTGTGCCGAACGTTATTGCCTCCGGAAGACGAGTTGGTCGATATGAGCCCAAAGGAGTTGCGATACGCGCTAAGTGTTTCTACAAGCCTCGGCATCGTTACCTCGACATTGCTCAGGCCAAGGCTCATCTCCTAAAAGCATTTTGGGCTAGACCTCGTACCAACCCCTCGGTATGTTGAGATCAAGGCATGCATGCAAGAGAAGTGAAGCTGAAAACGACTAAGTGTTGAACATGCACCTCGGTACAAAGACCTCGGCGTTGCATGCCGGACTCCGTCTTCCTGAACCCCTCGACTACCAAGCTCCTCGGCATTACATGCTGAAGTCCTTTGCCACAAACCCAGAATCAAGAACAAAGTGACTTAGAGGACACACGTGAAGATGGATTGAAGACTAGGGTTTATGCATGTTCTTGACGTGTTCTTCATGAGATCTTCATCTTGATCTTTGCTCACGTGCACCCCTCGGCATCAAGACCTCGGCTCCACTCTCTCACACACCGTGGTGCTCACCCGACGACCCAAGAAAAGCGTTCAGTACCCCGTTTGTTCCGGGCTGACCCGCGACACTTACCTTTCACTATAAATAGATTTTAGGACCAGAAACCTAATCATCTTTCATCTTATCTTATTTCCTGCCTGTTTTAGCTTTAAGAACTTGCCTCTTTTGTGAAATTTGATTTAATCTAATCCGATATCTCGCTTTCACGTCAGAATCTTGTTTTTGTTTATTTCTTTTATTCCCCAGCATTAAACTCCTTATCATGACTAGCTACACGTCTTGCAAAGGACTGAGTGAGCTCGTTATGATCAGTGAGTAGTCGTTTAAGCGGCTTTAGATAGGTAGATTAGGGTGCTTTCATGATCGATTAGTGAGTTTAGGGGTCCAGTCCTGCATGTTTCATTCTTTAACCGACGAGATCTCTAAGCTGGATCCAAGCACATCACTTGAGGTTCAGATCTGAGACATATCTCGCATCAAAAGTGTTTGTAGAAATGTCTGAACCACTCGGTTAAAGGTTTAAAGAGACTTTCATTGCGAGAGTGATAGTTTGTTCTCTTAAATGACCTATTGAACTGGATCTTAAAGCTGACTGATTCATGCTTCTCAAAAGGGATTTTGGTATGAAAGAGGACCAGTTTAGATGTTTAATACTTTCATGAGAAGATTAACATATTTTGAGTTCATGTTAAATGAAACCGCTTGATAATACTGATTCATTAACTTGCTAGTCTAGCTTGGAAGCACCCGAGTCTTTTATCCTGTCTAAAGCTTCTGTCTTTATCATATATCATCATCATCCGATCATTTGCTTAATTTATTCATAATCATTTGCATCCTCACTTAGCTTAAATCTCATCTTTTGCCTCATTTTCATGTTTACTTGCTTGTTAAGTAGATTAGATAAAACTCTTGTTTGATCATCTTGACCTAAGATCACAAGTAACATAGACTAGTGCCTCATACACAACTTTGGATTGATAACCCCTTGTACTACAAGACAGGGGATTGATAACCTCTATAAAGAGTGAAAACTCTTAGTTATCACCGAACCATTGATTTAAATTTATGTTCAATTTATTTTCAAGTTTACGTGATGATAGGCTAGCCTTCCCCGAACCGATTGTTATGATAGGTTATGCCTTCACGATTATATGGTCATATGGTAGACTATGTCTCTTCAGATCATATTAATGGAGTGAAAGGCTAAACTTCCTCCTTGATTTTATATTTGTGGAGTAGAAGGTTATACCTCCTCCATAAAATTATGGTACGCTCTGCCTCCTCAATTATATAGAAAGTTCTGCCTCTATATTGCCTAAGTATATATTTTTGTTATACATGCATGTTCAAAAATTTTTATTATATTTCTTTCAAAACAAAAATTTAAATTGAATTTCCGCTAAATTTATGATATACATACAGTTATCATGTCAAATTTGGCGAAGCTCAAAATCCCTGCCCTTGATGTGTCTGGTAAAAATTACATGTCATGGGCAGTAGGTGCAAAAATACATCTAAGAGAAAACGGGCTTCTGGATACCATCGATAAGTCGGAAACGATATCAGATGAGAAAAAGACGAAAGCCATGATATTTTTGCTCCACCACATCGATAATAGTTTAAAAGAGGAATACATCACGAAAGAACATCCTGCAGATCTTTGGCAATCTCTCAAAGATAGGTTTGATCACCAGAAATATGTGATCTTACCGAAAGCCAAACATGAGTGGTTGAACCTCTGGTTCCAGGATTACAAAAGTATTGGTCAATATAATTCCGCGATGTTCAGAATTACTTCCAGGATGATGTTATGTGGACAGGAGGTAAGTGATTTCGACATGATCAAAAAAACCCGCCAAACGTTTCATCCTGGAAATGTAATCCTGCAACAATAATACTGGGCAAAAGGTTACACCACATACTCGGAGTTGATGCAAGTCCTCCTTGTAGCTGAACAAAATAATCAGCTCGTGATGTTAAATCATCAAACTCGTCTAACTGGATCATCGCCATTCTTAGAAGCGAATGTTGCGTCATCCAGGCAAAATAATAGAACCGAACGTGGACGCAGACGCGGGCACGGTCGAGGCTGTTACCGCGGTCGCAGACGAGGTCGTGGACGAGGAAGACAAAATGATGTTGGTAGGGAAGCAGGAAAGCAAAAAGAGACTGCTTGTTACAGATGCGGCATGAAAAATCATTGGGCAAAGACCTGTTGTATGCCAAGACATTTAGCCGATCTGTACCGAGCATCACAAGATGCCAAAGAAAAGGATAAAGCAAATAATTTTGAAACCAATTTCATCTCTGATGAAGCTGGACCTTCATTTGATGGCATAAGTGATTATACTCATCTTGATATCTCTGATTTCCTTGTTGATCCTGAAGAATCAACGGAAACAAAGCGATTAAGATCGATGTAATATAAAGTCTTATTGAAGAAGACAAGAAAAACCAATGTAATTTTAAATAAAAATGTAATATATTTTTGTTAACAAGAAAAAGTTTTTCTTAATATAAAATCATTTCTAAAATCAGTTTTTGGTTTATTTATGCATTTTCTTGCATATTGTGATTCAGAACATGTCATCGTTTGAGATTCAGGATGGAGATACACGTCTAGCAGACAGTGCTACGACACATACTATACTTAAAGATAAAAAGTATTTCTCCTGTCTCAAAATAAAGGACTCCGCCGGAAGCGTGAGTACCATATCTGGTAATGCAAATATTATAATAGGCTCCAGAAGAGCTAACTTTTCAATGCCAAGGGGGACAAAGTTTGAAATAACTGATGCATCATTATATTCTCCCAAATCTAGCAGAAACTTGCTAAGTTTCAAAGATATCCGAGGAAATGGATATCATATAGCAAGTATAAATAAGAATGGCATTGAATATCTTTGCATTACATCTGAGAGGAAACATGTATTGGAAGAATTACCAATGATGTCCTCTGGGTTATTGCACAAAAATAAATATGACTGAATCCTATGTTACACTAAACCCGGGGTTTACTAGTACATTTAGAGTATGGCATGAAAGATTTGGCCATCCTGGATCAGTCATGATGAGAAGGATTGTGCAAAATTCGAGTGGCCACCCATTGAAAAACCAGAAAATTTTTCAATCGGGAGAGTTTTCATGTCAGGCATGTTCTCAAGGAAACCTCATAACGAGGCCCTCACCAGCCAAAGTTGGGAATGAATCCCCTGTATTCTTAGAGAGAATACATGGTGATATATGTGGGCCGATTCACGCACCGTGCGGGTCATTTAGATATTTTATGGTATTAATTGATGCATCTAATAGATGGCCACATGTGTGTCTATTGACCACAAGAAATATGGCTTTCGCAAGATTCATTGTCCAAATAATCACGTTGAGAGCTCAATTCCCTGATTATACCGTAAAGAAAGTCAGGCTTGATAACGCTGGTGAATTCACTTCAGCGACCTTTAATTACTATTGTATGTCGTTAGGAACCGATGTTGAGCATCCGGTTCCACATGTTCATATACAAAATGGCATGGCTGAGTCTTTGATAAAACAGTTGTAGTTGATTGCAAGACCGTTAATATTGAGAACAAAACTCCCAATTACTGTATGGGGACATGCTATATTGCATGCTGGGGAATTGGTCCAGATGAGGCCAAGTGCATATAATGAATATTCCCCAATACAATTAACATCTGGCAAGGAGCCAAATGTATCCCATCTCCGTATTTTTGGATGTGCGGTCTATGTCCCAATAGCCCCACCACAAAGAACAAAAATGGGGCCACAAAGGAGATTGGAAATATATATCGGCTATACGTCACCAAGTATAATATCTTGAACCGGTACTGGAGATATGTTTACGGCACGTTTTGCCGATTGCCACTTTGATGAAAATGAATTCCCAGCGTTGGGGGGAGGATCAAGAGAATCACCAAAGGATATCACATGGTGTACACAAACCTTGGCTTATCTTGATCCCCCTACCCATCAACGCGAGGCAAAAGTTCAGAAAATTATACATTTGTAAAGTTTGGCAAACCAGTTACCTGATGCGTTCACAGGTATTAGAAGGGTGACAAAATCATATATCCCTGCTGCTAATGCTCCATCAAAATTAAATGTTCCGGAACAAGTTATTGATGGGAATAAAGCAAATGAACCGCGGGTTCAATTAAAGTGCGGGAGGCCGATGGGCTCGAAAGATAAAAAATCCCCGAAAGAAAAACAAATTGGGAGAAAAGGTTCCAGAAGAACCGAATAAAGAAAAATGTCCTAAAGACATTTGTGGAAAGGTTATAGAAGAACCATATAAAGATATATGTCCTAAAGACATACATGAAAAGGTTCCAAAAGAACTAGTTAAAGAAGTTTGTCCAGAAGACGAAAATGATACTGAAAAGTATGAGATTTCCATTAACTTCGCCCAAAGTGGGACATTATGGGCTAGAAGTGAGATAAATGATACAAATGGAATGTTCTCCTTTTCAGTATCCAACGAAATTGAAAATGAAAATGATGATACAGACCCAGGTCCGTGTCAGAATGCAAGAAAAGGCCTGACTGGGAGAAATGGCAGATGGCCATAAGAAATGAATTAATCTCCCTGAATAAAAGAAATATCTTTGGACCTATAGTCATTACACCAGAAGATGTAATGTCATTCGGGTGCAAATGGGTCTTTGTGAGAAAAAGAAATAAGAAAAACGAGGTTACAAGATATAAACCCCGACTTGTGGCACAAGGTTCAATTCCCGGTCTTTGAGAAAAACCTTGTGCCACAAGACCGGGTATTTTTAATATCTATATGGCATCTAAAAATGCCACAAGACCGGGAATCACATTCAATGGCATCTAAAAATCTAGATATGTACCTTATGGATGTTGTGACTGCATATCTATATGGATCACTTGATACTGACATATATATGAAAATCCCAGAGGGAGTAAAGATCCCAGAAGGATCAAAGATGCCTGAAGCATCTAAAGATATGTGTTCGGTCAAATTACAACGATCACTTTACGGATTAAAACAGTCCGGATGCATGTGGTATAATCGCTTGAGTAAATACTTGTTGAGTAAAGGATACATCAACAATGCGATATGCCCTTGCGTGTTTATTAAGAAGTCCTCATCAGGATTTGTGATCATTGCTGTATATGTTGATGACCTGAACATAATCGGAACTCAAAAAGGAGATTGATGATGCTAGAACTCACATGAAAGAAGAGTTCAAAATAAAAGATCTTGGAAAGACAAAATTTTGTTTAGGGCTCCAGATTGAGCATTTCCAAGATGAAATATTTGTGCATCATCAAATTACACCAAAAGGGTGTTAAAACGCTTTAAAATGGATAAAGCAACTCATTTGAGTACTCCAATGGTCAATAGATAACTTGATATTAACAATGATCCATTTCGACCTTGTGAAGATAGCGAAAACGTATTAGGTCCTGAAGTAACTTATATGAGCGCTATCGGTGGGCTTATGTATCTTGCAAATTGTACTCGACCAGATATAGCCTTTACTACTAATCTACTTGCAAGATACAGCTCATCTCCTACGCGCAGACATTGGAATGGGATAAAACATATTTTTCGTTATCTCCAAAGTACGATTGATCTGGGTTTATTTTATCATAGAAACCCCGAAGTTGGTCTAGTTGGTTTTGCAGATGCAGGATATTTATCAGATCCGCATAAAGATAGATCACAAACTCGATATGTTTTCACAATTGGTGGAACGGCGATCTCGTGGCGTTCTCAAAAACAGACTTTGGTCGCCACTTCTTCAAATTATGCGGAAATCATTGCTCTCCATGAAGCATGTAGAGAATGCATATGGCTCCGATCTATGACTCAACATATTCAAGGTGCAAGTGGAATAGTCACTGATAAGGAACCAACAAAAGTGTTCGAAGATAATGCTGCATGTGTTGCTCAACTCAAGGAAGGTTTCATCAAGAGCGGTCGAACAAAACATATTCCACCAAGATTTTTCTCTTACACTCAAGAACTCGAGAAGAATCAGGAAGTGAATATCCAATATGTTCGATCGAGTGACAATGCAGCAGATCTCTTTACAAAGGCGCTTCCCACTTCATCATTCAAAAAACATGTCCATAGTATTGGAATGCGCCGACTGCAAGATCTATGAAGAAAATTTATATTCATCACTTCCAGAGGGAGATTACGATACTGTACTCTTTTTTTCTTGTCATGGTTTTTATCCCAATGAATTTTTCCATGATAAGGTTTTTAACGAGACATTGCGTAATATGTTATTAGTGATTGATAATTAAGAGGAAGTGTTGGAAATTAATCATCCACACAAATATAATATTATTACTTAGATGAAAGAAGTAGGTAACATATTTGTTACCAACATTGTATTTACCTACCACTTCCTCAGTATATAAATAGTTGCTGTGTTTTGAAGTTGTGGTGTACAGCAATAATAATAAGTGAAAGAAGCTTGATTCTTTGCTCCCCTTCTCTCGTTTTTCCTTCTTCCACTAAAGAAATATATAATATATATACATACACATATATAAATATACATAATCTTACCTATTTAATATATATAAGAACAAGTTTACAAGAATTTATTATTTAGTTTGTGACTATTTTATTGTTATTTATATAGTATTTAATATTATATGTAATGTTTCATTTATTAATATGTTATGTATTATTTTAGTTTTTTTTTCCACTACCCATCTAGTACAATCACATTTGGCTCATCGTATTAGTGATTCATGGACTACCATCGGTGAGCTCGTTATGATCGATTTGGGAAAAAATAGCGCCTCTTGCTCGAGCTCCTTTCGCAAGACTATATGCCCGGACATTTAGATCCCTCAGAATATGAGATAAAGTGCACTCTGAGAAGCTCTCTTGAAGGAGGCGGAAGGTATCTAGCTCTGCATTAAAGGACGGCCAATCAGTTGGAACCTCAGTCATGCGCACCAGATCCGAACAGTCGGATTGAAAGTGGACCGAAGTATCCGTCTCTCTCTCAAGCAGGACATAGCCCAGAGGAGGCAATCCATCTCGGCATGGAGGGCCGAGAGGCTTCTACGGCATCCCTGAAGTCCAAACAGTTCAAATCCTCCGCCATCCACAAAGCTCCAACCGAAGCCGCTAACCTGTCCGTGATTGATCCACGAGGCGTCAATCCGGCATATTGGGGTTTGTGGTACCTCGGGAATCGCAAGGGTGTCCGGTGGAAGGCCTACTTCCTCAACTTGAGCATCGTCGCTGTCCTCAGGTTGGTTCGCTACTCTCCAACTTTCTGCTTCCACTTGTGCATGTATCCATGTATCCTCCGGGGAAATTTCTTTCCCTTTGAAGATCTTTTCGTTCCTTGCTTTCCAAATAAACCATAGGATCCAAGGATAAATATCCTTTATAGGATCCGTCATGCCTAGCTCCTTTGTTTTACAAAAGAGGAAGCTCATATTTTGATAAATAGAAGTACTCGGGAAGACACCCGGAAGGGACGGAAAGTCCGATAACGCCCAGACTTGTAATGCCGGGGGACATAAGAACAGTAGGTGGTTTATGGTTTCCTCGGGATCCCCACAGCGGGGGCAGCGTTTTTCGGAACCCAAATGTCGGTATGTGAGGTTCTGGCATGTTGCCACACACCCAGATAAAGATTGCCACATAAAGTGTTTCTTCTTCCCAGGTGAACGAACTCTCCAAACATGTCGTTGTAAGGCCGTGATGCTTGGTTCCCTAAACGTTCCAGCTTCTCGTTCAATCTTCGTTCTTCGAATTAGATCATATCCCGACTTGACTGGGTACAGTCCCGATTTGGAATGATTCCAGGCATATCCATCCAAGGTCCGGGTCTGGCTAGGTCTCAGCCCAAGGATAAGGGGAATATCCTCAGGATGGAAAAATTCTCTAAGCAAGGGAACATCCCACTGTTTGGTGTCTCGGTGGATGAAAGAGTATACCAGGATTCCCGGCTCTTGGAATCCGATATGTGGGGCCGGTCTAGGCGGCCGAGCTCTAAGGTCAGGAATCCACGGTTCGCTCCACACTCTCGTATTTAGGCCCGATCCAATTGTCTTCCTCAGTCCCATCCTCAAAAACGGTTTTGCGGCCATTATACTCCACCCATAGGATGGTGAGTAAACGTTCCGGTCTTCCAGAGGGTCGGACCGGTTAAAATATCTGCCCCTTAAGACCCGTGCCAAGAGTGATGAGGGATATTGGATAAGGCGCCATAGCTGTTTTGCTAGAAGGGCTAGGTTAAAGTCTTGTAAGTCTTGGAATCCGAGGCCTCCCATATCCTGAGGGACACAGATCTTATCCCAAGCAATCCAGTGTATTCCGCTACTATTCTGTTTTGAGCTCCACCAGAAATTGGCAATGGCACTCCACAATTTGTCCGTCACTCCTTGGGGAAATAGAAAACATGACATGACGTATTTGATTTAAATTTCTTTTCCACCTTTGGAAAGAAGTCTTGCAGACCAATTATTGACCCGATTGCTCAGGCGGTCATGAACATAGGAGAAGACTTTCTTCTTTGATCCACAGATCTGCTCTGGGAGGCCGAGGTACATCCCCATGCCGCCCTCTGATGATATTCCTATAGCATTCTTGATGCCTTGCTTTAAAAGCGGATCCACTCTATTCCCGAACATAATGGAGGATTTTCCCAAATTAAGTTGTTGTCCCGAGGCCCCTCCATATGTATCAATAATCCTGAAAATCTCGGCTCCCTGCTGAATTTCCGCTCTACAGAAGGAGAGGCTATCATCAGCAAAGAGAAGATGAGAAACCGGTGCACTTGCTTGGGCTACTTTCAGCCCAGAAATGCGATTTTCCTCCTCTGCTCCTTTTAGTAGCGAGATGAGAGCCTCAGTACAAAGGATAAAGAGGAAAGGGGATAGGGGATCTCCTTGCCGTAATCCTCTGGATGGGATGATCTTTCCTTTCGGTTCTCCATTTATAAGGATTTGATATGAGACCGAGGAGATACAGAACATTAGGAGTCTGACCCATCTCTCTGAAAATACTAGCTTGATCATAAGGGCTTCAAGGAAACTCCATTCTACCCGGTCATAAGTTTTGCTCATGTCTGTCTTGATGGCCATGAAGTTTTCTCTACAAACGGAGTTGGTACGGAGAGCGTGAAAGTTTTCTTGTGCCAGCAGAATGTTGTCTGTAATAAGACATCTAGCCATGAAGGTCGATTGAGTTTCTGAAATTAAATTTGGCAAAGTCTTCTTTAGTCTCTTACATAAAAGCTTAGATATAATTTTATAGCTTACGTTGCACAGGCTAATCGGACGAAATTCTGTCATCGCTCTGGGCTTTTCTTTTTTAGGAATAAGACATATGTTAGTTTGATTAAGTCTAGGATCGAAGGATACCGAAGCGAAGAAATCTCTGACCAGTTTAATTATATCATGGCGAAAGTCAAGCCAGAATTTTTGGTAAAATTTGCTCGTCATCCCATCAAGTCCGGGAGCTTTGTCTGGGTTGATATCGAATAGGGCTTCCTTAATCTCTGATTCTGAAGGATCCATAAGCAGGAGCTGGTTAGAGGTATTTGTGACTTTCTCGGTAATATACCGGAGTGCATTTTCTGGATCTGTAGGCTGTGACAAAGTGAAAAGGTCTTGGAAGTATTTGGACGCCATCCGTTCAATACCTTTCGCATTCTCCACCAAATTTCCATTATTATCTTTTAAGGAGATAATGCGGTTGCGGCTCCTCCTTTGTTTGGTTAGAGCATGGAAAAATTTGGTATTCTTATCCCCCTCCTTGTGCCACCGCTCCCGACTCTTTTGTTGCCAATAGATTTCTTCCTCTCGAAGCGCTGCACAGAGTTTTCTCCTGATCTCTTCTATTTCTTCTGTCGTGGTGTTCTCATCGTCTTGCGCTACATCTAGTTGATTCTTTAATTCCTCAATCATCTTCTCCGAATTAATTGGAAGAGATTTCTTCCAAATGGAGATGCTTTTACGACAGTTTGCTACTTTTTGGTGGAAATCTCGACATGAGATTCCATCGAAAGGGCCCCATCCAGAAATGACTGCATCTTTGAAGCCCGGCTTTCCAACCCAGTCAAACCTAAACGATTTTTTCCTTCGTTGGTTATCTACTCGTATCATAGCTAGAACCGGACGGTGGTCTGAACCCCATAATTTCAGATACTCCACAGAGGTGTGGAGAAATCTTGATTGACATTCTTCATTACCCAGAGCTCTATCAAGCCGACACTTAACTTTACCGGAACGCCTTTTTCCAACCCATGAGAATGAGTTTCCTTTATACGGAAACTCTAGCATGCCACAATTGTCCAACATGGTTCGAAATGGGATAAAAGAATACTCAGATCTTCTTCACCCTCCCCGTTTTTCGTGGTTACCCGTAATGTCATTAAAATCTCCTATCATAAACCAAGCATCTTTTCTAGTAAGGCTCATCCGAGTGAGACGTTCCCATACAATCTCTCGGTTTTTTACAACCGGATCTCCGTAGACGAACGTCAAAAAGATTTTGTGTCCGTCTAGAGTGGTTTTTACATCTATCAAATGCTTATCCGAATATAGAATAGAAACCGAAGGTTCATCCATATAAAAAAGTGCTAATCCTCCACTTTGGCCTCTTGGCTCAACCGTAAAAACATGGTCATATCCAAAGTAAACTTGCATGTTTTGCAGAAAGTAACGATTATTTTTTGTCTCCGACAAAAATAGAAACTTCGGTTGGAAACATTTGTGAAGCTCTTCTAAATGATCTTTTGTCAGATCAGAACCGGCTCCCTGACAATTCCATCCAATCACATTCATATTGCAAATTTTGTTGGTTCCCAAATGATAGATCTTTGAACCTCTAAATCGATAATATATAAATTTAGCACTAGGCTAGAAATCTTCTGAAAAAACTTATGTTATATAAAGACTTGAGTTGGTAAGAGAAACTGCAACTAAGGCAGAGTTGTGTTGATCTTGAAGCTCAAATTTTTAGAAAAACTTAGCACAAGGCAAAAGCACAAGGCTAGAAAATTCCATTTAAATCGTGATTTTTCTGAAACTCTTCCAAATGGCCTTTTGAGTTTTGTTTTTTGGGCTTTTGAAGATTTCTCCTTTTTTGATTTTTCCATCTCTCAGTTGGGTCAGGCCTACATCTGAAAGTTTGATGTATCTGCAATTTAGCTTGTATGTGTTGATTTTATAGAGTCCATAAAGGTCCAGCGAGCGATATTAAATCTTGGGCTTAGCCCAGAATTGAATGGGGTCCATTAAATTGCTGACCCAAAAAGCTAAAACGGGTTAGGTCAAGTTTCTTTTTCCTTTGGCCGCCGGTGAATCGTCTCCGCCGCCACAACAAATAAGGCCGCCGATGTCGTCTGAAAGTTGGAGAAATTTAGAGATCGGGCGTTTTATAAGGCAGATCTGAGACGAGATGCGAAGGGACAGCAAGATCTAAAGGCTGCGCAGTTCAGATCTGTAAAAAAAACGGTTCTAGATCTTTAAAGGAAGGAGGAGCTACACAGGTATCGCTGGGCTGTCTGTTCGAGTCTGTCATGGAGATGAGCAAAGAAACGACGAGGAGATGGAGGGGGAACGGGTCCGGCGAGATCCCAAACTGATACGCCGGATATATGCACTGAGTGCCGCCGTGTAGCTCCAGGCATTCAAAGGAGCCGTCGGAAATCCTAGATCTGGGATCATTTTTGCCATCTTTAAGCTTCACAAAAAAAAAGAAAAAACGGTACTTCCCCACTGGGAGAGGTCTTCATTCTTGATTGGTGACTGGTGAGGATCTTCAGTCGCCGGAAAAACTGAGGATTTTCATCTCTTCACGCCGGTGAGAAGAGAGAGGTGGTGAAGAGCATCCTACTTAGAGCAAGTATACTTTTATAAGGAAAACTATAAATATAATTCAAATGTTTGAAGAAGAAGAAGAAGATATGTGATATATGTTTTTCTGTATGTAAGGATGTGCTCAATGTTTTTTTTGTTTTGAACAAGGATGTGCTCTATGTTGAAGCGTTTTAGTTTTGGTAAATACTGGTTTTGTATTATTTTAGTTTAAAGTATGTTTGCTACTATTATAAAAGTTTATCATTATATTTAATTATTTATGTTGACAATTATTATACAATATTTAAATAATTCTTAAAATTGTGGATTTTTGTTTGAACAATCTACCCCTGAAGATGTTTTTAGTACCAACAACCTAATCTCAGTTTTTTTTTTTTTTAACTATTTGAGTCTCGTTTAATAATGGCATTTGAGAACATGATGATTCGGTGAAATTGAGCTTTTAACTGCTTCCTAACCACTTTTTTTATTTATGGCTGATCTTTGCTTCATTTCTACTCTCAAGTAGTTGTACCTTTTTAACCGAACAACTCTAACAAATAAGGAAATACAGACAAAACAAAAGAGTGTCATATCTACACTTAACGCAAGGAGCAGAAAGAAGGAAAGAAGCAAGCAAATTCACTTTTCATACAAGCATTCACACTAACGAATTAGTTCATGTCAACGTAATTCTAGAAGCAGAAGAGAGAGAGACAAATGTTATAAAAGTAATTAACAATTTTTGGACCTTCTTTTCAACGGGTTTCTTCTGACCGCGTCTTCCTCAACCTCCCACGAGTCATCCTGATTGTCTGCTCCATCACAGTTTCCTTTGGACCTTCAGGGTTCGTGTTTTCGTTCACTGGTTCCGATTCTGCTTCTGCTTCCACTTCTTCTATCTGCATTGGTTCCGCTTCCACTTGGGTTGTTGGGTTAGTGATTGGGGAATAGACTGATTTTTGTACTATCTGAGCGATACTCGCGTTTTTGGTATCTGTGGCTGGTGCAGATGCAGGTTTTGAAGCGCCTGCTTTTTTACCAGTAGCCTCATTACCTTCACTGTCACTTGAAGATGAGCTAGACGACGAGGGCAACTCTGTTTCTTCAGATTCTGGTTTAGCGCTAGGGACTTTCTTAGGCTTAGCAGGAACCTGATTAGCTCTGCCTCCACGTTTCTGAATCACAAACGAACATTAATATAACGGTACATGAATAGCTAAGTCACTTAGTTTTTGTATCACAGGTGCATTGATTGATTCTCTAGAGAAGATGCAGTGGTGATACTTGTTGCGGATTGTTTAACTCTACCTGAGGTGGCTGCGACCTTGGAGTTGATTGTGCAGCAACATACTGCAAAATCTCAAAGATTCTGGTCTGACCATAACTTGCAACTCGTTGCCAGTATATAACCGCCATATCTCCAGCTCTAGTCCTTAGCTCCAACAAACTATGGTCTATGTCATTCTCATGCTGTGAGAGATATGGCCTAAAGAAGGACTCGTAGACATATGTAGTGCCCTGAACAATAAAAAACAAAGGATCATGTACACATAAAGACTCGTGTTTCTCCTTCAACCAAACACACACTTACCCTGGTTTTAGGATACCACAGGTATATGAAAAATGCTAACTTAGCTTCACTGTACATTGGAACCCTTAGAAATGAAGACAAAACAATCATAAAAACAGCGCAAAATAACATTGCCGTAGTTGGACAAATCAAGCGAAATTTCATTAGAATGCCCACCATGAAACAAACGCATCACCAACCCTCTCAAAAACTGTCAAGCAAGCAACCAATATCCTGTAATTTGATAGTTATGTAAAGTAAGCCAGTCATTTTCGACGCATAAACAAACGGGAGACGAACGAAAAGGCGATAAACAATATACCAGTACTGGCACCAAAAACGAAGCTGCTCAATTTCAGGCCTATTCTTTTCAACAGTCTTGTAGCATTCATACGCAGGGTAGGCATAACCCAACACCATCCTGCAACAAATGCAGGAAAATTACGGAGACCTAATCTATAGTAATTACCATATCCATTATCATTTTAGCAACAAATATAAGAAAAGTATGATTTCTTACACCAATCCTCTTGTGAGAAACGATCCAATCATCTTAAAGAACTGAAAACAAAAAATAAAACCATCAATTGATATAAGAAGTGAAGTGATTAGTAAAAACTCAAATCATATGCTTTAACGAGCTTATTATACAACACAAGACTTAAAAAATTACAATGAGCTGATTTTGTATTTAACAGAATAACACAATTGAAGAAATAAAATCGAGCATTGAACAAGATAGATGAACCAGATCGAGGAGAATTTGACGAAGAAGATAAAATTTAACAGAGAATCAGAAATGAACAACCAAAAACACGATCATAACACACGAACAAATTAAAAACACAAGTACATTGAGAAGTTAGAAATTGCCATTAAAAAACTACGGCAAAACGATCGAGCTATATGATGATTTAGACCAAACAAAAAAAGGAAATTAGATGAGCCACAAATACGTCTTCTCAGATTCTCAGTATAAGAAACGAAAACCTAAAACACAAAGAACACCGATTCGAGAGATCGGGAACTGCCGCAGAATAGAAGCAAAAGTTACCGGCGGAGAAAAGTATTGTCGGCGAGAAGAAGAGACGGTGAGAGGAGGAACTCCGGCGGATAAAACCGGAGAGTAGAAAATCGGCGTTATCTAATTTCAAAATCACCTCCCTCTCTCTCTCTCTCTACTTAGCTTTCGGATTTTGCTTTCTCAATTTTGAAATCAGGCCTCGTTGAAATTATGGATTCTAAGTCTCCTAAATATTAAGACAATTTTGGCCCAATAATAGTATTTTAGTTTAATTCTTAATTTACAATATTCTAGCACACCGTTAGAAGCAAAAGTATTGAATTTTTTTTCTTCTGATCTTAGCTTACTGTTACTACAAAGTTATTACATATTGTGGTGAATTTCTTTTTTTTTTTCTTTTCAGAAATTTACTTTCCATAACATGAACATTCAGTCGCATTTGGTTTCCCCTTGGAGTTACAATCCATTTCGGATAAGTGTCTACGCCCAAAAGTTCATTGGCTGAACTTTGGTTTGTGTTGAACTTTGGGTTTCACATTTTTGTGTTTGCTCTTGGACATCTCGCAAAAACAAGGATTAGAGTGTAAAAAAAACACTGTGAAAAAAAAAAACATGGTTTGGGTCATTAAGATGTGGTGCCTTCCGATAATTTTTTGATGTACAAGTCAAAAAGGATTCGGGAAAAGTTTAAGATAGGGAGCAATTGCATAATGTTATATGCGTTTTGTTCATAGTTTTAAGGGACCTAAACTAGTTAATAATGTTTAAGATGTTTATTGAAACTAAATACTTTTGGAAGATATTTTATGTTGCCTAATAAGGTTTGTTATACAAGTTTTGTGCCATTGCTTTGAATTTTTTAAATCGAGGAAATTGGAAGTAAAAGATGATGAACTTTATGCAAGATATGCAAATGTATTTTGGGTATGACCATGTTTTTACCGTTGAACCGAGAGGTAGAAGCGGCGGTCTTGCCCTTTTTTATATGGATGAACCTTCGGTTTTTATCTCTTACTCTGATGAACATTTAATAGATGTTGAAACAAGTCTAGACGGGCATAAGATTTTTATGTCCTTTGTCTATGGGGATCCGGTTATTAAAAACCGAGAGAACGTATGGGAGCGATTAACAAGAATGAGTCTAAACAGGAAAGAAGCCTGGTTTATGATAGGAGATTTCAACGAAATAACTGGAAATCATGAAAAACGGGGAGGACGAAGAAGACCTGAAATCTCCTTTATTCCATTTCGGACTATGATCGACAATTGTGGGATGTTAGACTTCCCATATAAAGGAAACTCCTTTTCTTGGGTGGGAAGAAGACGCTCAGGCAAGGTCAAATGTCGTCTGGATAGAGCTATGGGAAATGAAGAATGGCTTTCAAGATTTCCCCATACTTCAGTGGAGTATATGAAACTATGGGGGTCGGATCATCGACCGATCTTAGCAATGATCAAATTGAATAACAGGAAAAAGAGGAAATCTTTTCGTTTTGATAAAAGATGGATTGGGAAACCAGGTTTTAAAGAGGCAGTTGTCTCCGGGTGGGGCCCCTTTGATGTAAACCCACGCCGAGATTTCCACCAAAGGGTTGCACATTGCCGGAAAAAAATCTCCTTGTGGAAGAAATCTCTACCAACTAACTCAGAAAAAATGATTGAAGAATTAAAAAACGAACTCGATAGGGCGAACGATGATGATAATACCACTCTAGAAGAAATAGAAGAAATCAGAAGGAAACTTTGTGCAGCTCTCCGTGAGGAAGAAATTTTTTGGCAACAAAAAAGCCGCGAAAAATGGCACAAATATGGAGACAAGAACACAAAATTCTTCCATGCTCTTACCAAACAAAGGAGAGCTCGGAACCGCATCGTCTCCCTCAGAGACAGTAACAGACATTGGGTGGATAATGAGAGAGGTATAGAACGGGTGGCCATTCATTACTTCCAAGATATCTTCTCCACGTCTCAACCTTCGGACCCGGAAGGTTCACTCCGGTTTATTACCGAGAAAGTATCGGCTAACTCAAACCAACTACTTCTGACGGAACCAACGGAAGCAGAGATTAGAGAAGCTCTTTTTGACATTAACCCAGACAAAGCTCCTGGGCCTGATGGAATGACGAGCAAATTCTACCAAAAATTCTGGCCTTATATTCGCCAAGATATAATCAAACTGGTTAAAGATTTTTTCGCTTCAGGATCGTTTGATCCTAGACTTAACCAAACCAATATCTGTCTGATCCCGAAGAAAAACAAACCAAGAGCAATGTCGAAATTTCGTCCGATCAGTCTTTGCAATGTGAGTTATAAGATTATATCTAAACTCATGTGCAAGAGATTAAAACGAACTCTCCCGAGCCTTATCTCGGAAACGCAATCGGCCTTCATGGCTAGACGGCTGATAACTGACAATATTCTGTTAGCACAAGAAAACTTTCATGCTCTTCGAACTAACACAACATGCAGAGAAGAATTCATGGCCATAAAGACCGACATGAGCAAAGCATACGACCGGGTAGAATGGGGTTTCATGGAGGCACTGCTACTTAAGCTAGGATATTCCGAGAGATGGGTCCGTCTCCTTATGTTCTGTATTTCCTCAGTATCATACCAGATCCTTATTAATGGCGAACCCAGGGGAAATATTAAGCCTTCGAGAGGCCTCCGTCAAGGAGACCCCCTCTCACCCTTCTTATTCATCCTATGCACGGAAGCACTCATATCTCTGCTCAAGGGAGCAGAAGAAGAAAAACGTATATCTGGGTTGAAAATAGCTCAAGCAAGCCCCCCTGTATCCCATCTGCTTTTCGCTGATGATAGCCTTTTCTTCTGTCGAGCAGATATCCAACATGGAATTGAGATCTTCAAGATTATTAACTCATATGGATCGGCAACGGGACAACAACTCAATCTAGGCAAATCTTCCATTATGTTCGGAAATCGAGTGGATCCGACGGTAAAACAAGGTATAAAGAATGCCATTGGTATAACCGCGGAGGGTGGCATGGGTATGTATCTGGGTCTCCCAGAACAAATCTGTGGATCAAAGAGAAAGGTGTTCTCTTTCGTTCATGATCGCCTAAGTAACCGTGTCAATAATTGGTCTGCAAGACTTCTTTCCAAAGGTGGAAAAGAAATTCAAATAAAATCAGTGGCTCAAGCTGTACCTACCTATGTCATGTCATGCTTCCTATTACCCCAAGGAGTGACTGACAAGCTACGGAGTGCCATTGCAAATTTCTGGTGGAGCTCAAAACAGAATAGCGGCGGGATTCACTGGATTGCCTGGGATAAGATTTCCAGACCCCAAGATTTGGGGGGGGCTAGGCTTTAGAGACCTTCAAGATTTTAATTTAGCCCTCCTAGCTAAGCAGCTATGGCGACTTATCCAGTACCCCTCTTCCCTCTTGGCCCGGGTGTTAAGAGGCAGATATTACAGACAATCTGATCCATTGGAGGATCGAAAGGTCTACTCACCTTCTTATGGATGGTATAGCATTATGGCTGCGAAACCGCTCCTCAAAATGGGTCTCAGGAAGACTATTGGATTGGGTCTGAATACGAGAGTCTGGAGCGAACCGTGGATTCCAGACACTAGAGCTCGGCCACCTAGAGCCTCCCTGCAGATCGGGTTTCAAGACCCAGGATTATTGGTTTACTCCTTCATACGCCAAGATACGAAACAATGGAATATCCCCCTTTTACATGAATTCTTCCAACCTGAGGATGTCTCCCTCATTCTCGGGTTGAGACCTAGCCGAAATCGTATGTTGGATGGATATGCATGGAATCATTCCAAATCAGGAATCTACTCAGTTAAATCGGGGTATGACCTAATTAGAAGGACAAAACTAGAACAGGAAGCCGTTGGTGTTAGAGAGCCAAGTATCACACCACTGCTAAGATATGTATGGAAAATCCGCGCCCCCGGAAAAATGAAACATTTCCTATGGCAATCACTATCCGGATGTGTGGCCACTTGTCAGAACCTAACCTTCAGACACCTGGGATCGGACTCGCGGTGCCCTCGTTGCGGGGACCCTGAAGAGTCCATAAACCATCTCCTGTTTTTATGTCCCCCGGCCTTACAAGTCTGGGCGTTATCGGACTTCCCGTCCCTTCCGGGCTTCTTCCCGAGTACCTCTATTTACCAGAATATGAGCTTTCTCTTTTGGAAAACAAAAGAGTTAGGCATGACAGATCCACACAAGGATTTATATCCGTGGATCCTCTGGTACATTTGGAAAGCCAGAAACGACAAGATTTTCAACGGGAAAGAAATTTCCTCGGAAGATACCTTGATTCATGCTAGAGTGGAAGCGGAAAGCTGGAGAATCGCTAACCGATCAGAAGAAGACGACGTGGAGTTTGAAAGCTGTGTTCCCCAATCCTCCCCACCGAGACACCCTACCGAGTTCCGGCGCTCTCCGTTATGCCGTGTTGATGCCTCCTGGATCGATCACGGTTCGGTGAGCGGACTCGGTTGGTGTTTCTTGGATGTCATCGGAAATGAGACAGTAGGAGCCCAGGGATGTCGAAGAAGCCTTTCCGCTCTTCACGCCGAGATGGATTGCCTCCTTTGGGCTATGTCTAGCCTGAGAGAAAGAGGAAATCTTTCAGTTCACTTTCAATCCGACTGTTCGGACCTTGTGAGCATGGTTGGTTCACCAGCAGATTGGCCGTCTTTTCAAACTGAGTTGGAATCCTTCAGTATCCTCCGGGAGAGCTATTTAGACTTCACCTTATCAAATATTCCCAGAGATCAAAATGTCCGGGCGGATAGTCTTGCGAAAGGAGCCCGTGCCAGAGGCCTTATTTTTTCCCAAATCATTCATACCGAGCTAGTCGACGATGGTTCTCGGATCATTTTCCCGACTGGACACATGTGATATATTAATTGGGTAGAGGAAAAAAAAAAAAAAAAAAGATGAGAAACTCAATATGTTTTGCTCCGGTAATGGAAAAGTTGACAATCAAAAGTGGAATCAGTGAACTACACGAGATGCAATAATCTCGTGATAAATCACAAGGACTCAAGACTCTCAACTATAAATTTGATGAATAACACAAAATAAAGAAAAACGGCCGTAAAAGTTTGATGAATAAATATTGTATTGATTTAAAATCACGACTTACAACAACAAAAAAAGTTTGTTTTACATAAACCATAAAAAAAACTATTAAAAATGGAAACAGTAATACTGAAATAAAAAAAGAAAATACAAAAAACAAAAAAGTGATTTACATCAATATTATATAGGAGAGAGCAAATTAAGAGAATAGCATAATAAAGTGGTCAATTGAGTAAATAGCATAAGTCAACACAAAAAAAGTATAGAAAAAGACCCTCAAACCTTTGCTCTATGATTTTGGACATTGTTTCTTTGGTCAAAAATTAGGATCATATCACCTTTGTTAATTGTAACGATATCAATTTTTTATGAACGATAGCAGCGACAACTTTATTGCTTTTCCTTTATTCAAATGCTGGTGTTTGTTTTATAATAAATTAAGTTTTTTTCTACTTTCTATACACAATTTTCAATCATTTTCTCAGATACACCAACATCACATCCAACTTCTCCACCGTTGATGCTGCCGTCTGCTACACCGTCAAGCTTTCGGTCTTCCGACGTCACGTTGGCTTCTTCATTGTTGACGCTGCACCATCGAGCTTCTCGTCTTTTTCACCACCGATGAGACCTCCAACTCATATATTTTTTTGCATCTTCTGAATATTGAATAATTTTTCGATATAATTTTGTCGCCTTTTTTTTCTTTTCTCAAACACTACAACCAATTGACTATATTATATCCATATCAAACTATTTTTGATGTTTTATTTGTTGTCTCCATATCCATATCAAACTATAGTATATTTTTAGAAAGTAGTTGAATACTTTGTTCATTTGTAAATACTAGTTGATTAATAATGACACATCAGTGTGCTCGAGTAGTTGTCTACGTTTTTCAGATTATTCAAATTTTTAGGGTGGTTGACTATCTTATTCAAATTATTCAATTTCTATTGGCTATAAGTAGTAGTTTACTCTTTTACATAAATTTTCCAATTATCATACCCATATAGTCAACTATTTTTTAATGTGTTTCATCAGATTATCTTTTTCTTTACAATAGTTGATTATTTTTGGTATTTGTATGACTACAATGTTCATATATAAGATTGACAAAGATAAAAATATATAGTTGATTAATATAGTCATATAGTTGTGTATGTGTAGTAGACTACCTTATTTTAGATTGTTCCAATCTCGGTTTTTTTTACTATCATGTTCATATAATCAACTATCTTATTCTCGTGGTTACAAACTTATTTATTTTAAAGTAGTTGATTACTGTACATATATAGTCCTGTAAGACTAATTAACTATGTATTTTTTATAGTTTCACTAACTGACTATAAGAATGTGTTTCTATGTAGAAAAATGGAGAATCTTCATCAATGTAATCCCACAGTGGCACACTGCTGTTAAATAATTTGTTTCACCAGATTCGCCGATGTACATATTGATGTGGTAGTAAGATTTGAAAGAGAAGAGGTAGTTTGTATGAATGTACGTAGAATAGTATCTGAAGGTTTTATTACATGTATGATCCATATTAGACGTCTTTCTTGTATTTTAGAGTAGTTGATTACTTTCTATACATAATTTATTTGACTATTATGTTCATATAATCAACTATCTCATTCTCATATTTAAAAACTCAATTAGTTTATAGTAATAGGTTACTGTACATGTATAGTTATGTGAGACTAATTGACAATGTATTTTTCATAGTTACACCCTACTAATATCTGACTCCCATGTTCATATAAGTTGACAAAGATAAAAGTATATAGTTGATTAATATGGCCATATAGTTGTTTACGTAATAGACGACCTTATTTCAGATTGTTCTAACCTTGATTTATTGCAACCACAATCTACTACCACTACTAAAATACCATATGTTGAATATGTTATTGACTTATTAATCACTATTAATTATCAAACAAAATATGAAGAACAATTGAATGCATATTAAACCAAACATAGTCGTCTACTATATAACCACATACTCTGATCAAATTAATCATAAACATTAGTCGTCGACTATTAACTAAGAAAAATGTTGAATTTCTTTCCACTGCAAAATCATGCAAGACTTCATTGTTCTCCTCAGATTCATCATCATCTCTTCACCAGCCAGACAGATTACAACTAATTTGTCCAACTTCTCACATCTTTCTTTACCACACGGTCGTGTAAGTAATAGATATGAATATTTCAGAAAATAGACAACTAAGTCCTTCTAGTCCTTCTAGACAACAACAATTTACTACCACTACTAGACTATCACATGTTAAATAGGTTATTGTCTAGTATTACGCAGTAGTTAATTATCAAACAAAAAGAAAGAATACTTGAATACATATTAAACCAAATATAGACGTCTACTACATAACCGCATACTCTGACCAAATGATTAAATCAGAAATAGTCAACAATGGCCACCTAGTCTATCATTGCAACCACAATCTACTGCCACTACTAGAATACCATATGTTAAATAGGTTATTGACTATTATGACTCACTAGTTAATTATCAAACAAATAGGAAGAACACTTGAATACATATTAAACTAAACATAGTTGTCTACTATATATCAGATGAGTTTTAATAGTTGACTAAGAAAATATGTGAACTTTTATTAGTTGACTAAGTACTATTATCAGATGCGTGTTTTATGGATCTAAAAATACCAGTAGGCACCTTATTGGTAGTTGACTAGTGATAAACGATTATATGAATATAGAGTAGGTATTTATTGTATCTATTAGATATGATAAGAGTAGAGGATTACTATTGACTAATATACAATATAGTTACTACTGTCTCGTTTTGCATCTAAAAATAGTTAACTACTCTAGATCTACAAAATCTAGAGAACCAGATATCGATAACAATAAAGAAGATGACAAAAGTGGTTTCAGGTATAACCAAATAAGATAGTTGACTATATTAATAGGTACTTACTCTAATAAGTAGACAACCACTTTATAACAATATACCATTCATTTATGAGTGTGCCCTTGCTATTTATTGGTTACATGTGCATAGTACTTATGTAGACTAACTGAAAATGTAGTAGCTATTTGTTGTATCAGTAGTCAACGTTAAGAGTAGACGATTACTAACAATTGAACATTCAATATAATTACTACGTACTCATTATGCATAAAAAATAGTTAACTACTCTAGATCTACAAAATCAAGAAACCTAGATATTGATAATAACGAAGAAGATGACGGAACTGAAGAAATACAGAAAATAATAAACAGAAGTAGTAGAAGTAAAGTTCATTATAGAGAACCAGAAATCGAAGAAGTACCTTTCACTACTTGCCGATGAAAAAGGAGTCGACTGTGTTACAGATTTTTCCGCCATAGTTTTCAAGCTGATAAAACGGCGCAAAACATGGGGATGATAGAGTCTCGCCGGAAAAAAAAAGATAAGAGTAAAAAGATAGATGGTCGAGTACTTGTCGTAAAAAAATAGAGGAGAGAATAAGGTGGAGGTGGAGGAAATATTTGAAATGAAAAATATGGATTTTTGGGATTAGAGTTTTGAAATGAAAAATAAGAAAAAATTGAATTAAAGGTGGATGTGAAGAAAATAAAATACATAAAAGTAAAATGTGTCAGACCAGGAAAGTTTACGTTGTTATGATGCAATCTTTATGGCATAGGGTTAGGAAGCTGAAGGTGTGTAATGTCTTTGCACATGAATAAAAAAACAACTTTTTATTCTTGCAAATTGCTCCCAGAAATCTATTATTCATTGCAATTTCCCAAAATAAAACAGTCATTGGTTATTGATCTAATTAGACAAGAATATGGTATATATATATATATATATAGCTTTCGTCCTCAATAATACTCGGAAACATAAAAAATATGTATCTTTCTCTGCGTAATATGCGGAAAAATAAAAATGTATTTAAATTTTAAAATTGATTATCCACATAGTTTTGACTTGTATAATTAGATTTTAAATTAAGATCTTATTATGTTATTTACAACTTATATTTTATAATTTACAATTATGAAATTATAAAATATTACATATTATCCATAAATCTGATAAACAATCCATCTAATTAAATTATAACGTTCTAAAAACATAATTTTTATTATATGGTATATTTTTGTTTTTATTTTACTTTACTATCTCAATTGGAAGAATACATAATTCATTTTTTTTATTTTTTACAATAAATAATTCAAAATAGAAAATTTATATTATTACATTAACATATGTCAATGGCACATGTCACGTTGAGCATGTTCAACTTTATATAATAAGAAGATAAGATAATCCATCAAGGCTGATCCGTCAAAGTTGAACCTCTGTTATAGCGTCTTCCGTTTGGGTCTTCATCAGTTGTGATGGGAGAGAGGTGGGTCTGAGCTTTGAGCTTAAGCAAAAACCAAAGGTCTTGATCGATCGACCATCATGTAAGTGGTTTCGACCATCCCCATTTCCCACATGTTAGAACACGTTCAAACTGTAAAAAAACAAATGACATAATAAGATAAGCTGTCTTAACCTAAGTGCATCTCCTGAAACAAAACATGTCGTCTAAGTAAAAAACACCTTCGTTTTTATTTAGGGTTTAATGCAAAAAAATCATCTGTCTTTATTTTTGTTTGCAAAATCGACTTTCACCTTTGAAAAATACAGGTCAAACTCCTTATCTCAAAAGTCACTCCCAATACAAGCCTTCTGTTAAACAAATGTTATATAACCAACGGAATTTAAAATGATGTGGTTTAGTTTAAATAATCTTACAAAAATCCATACCATTTTAATGACTACTAGGTGGGAATCCGCGCCAAGCACGGTCCTACGATGTATACAAAGCTGATTACAAAATTTTATAGAGGCGATTATTGATAAGTAGGAGATTTGTAAGTTATATATAATCTTTTAAAATGATATGTTTTAATATTCTCTTGTTCTAACAATACTAACTATCATGAATTATTTATTTAATTTTGTTTTTTTTTAAATGGTGAAAAAGCTTTGATAATTGGATAATTGTATTGTGATCTGTATCACTAATAAACCCATAAATTTTGATAGTTGGATGATAGTACTTTTGGAAAAACTCATCATTTTATCATCCATGACCATTATCATTATATGAATCAATATTTGCTGATGTACAACATTCCAATACTGCAGATCTTTAAGTTGCAGTTTGTTTTAGTGTGTATTTTTCAAATGCCATTATGGTTTTATACTTGATTTCTTTTATATTTAATAAAAGTATCGATTCTCGACAATCAGGAAAACTATTAATGGAAAAAAGAGAAAGAGTATTAATTCTGAAGCATAAGTAAACCAAAGTGTCATTAAAATAAACCATTTAATTAGTAAAGGTCTAAACTAAAACCAATTAAATAAACTATCGTTTCTTTACATTCTGAAAGACGGCCTTGTATACAACGTTCAAAGTATTGGTTTGTGGCTTACCTATATTATCTGTTATCATAATCTTCAAACCAGTTCTCGAAGTAACACATGATATAGCCACATAAAGTTTTCCATGAAAAAATACGGGTTTTGGTAAATACAGTCCAACATTTTGTAAAGTTTTTTTTGGGTTTTATTGATAGTCATTGTATAGGTGTTGGCTACAGGGAATTGTCTACACATCATTCTAAAATGAAACATTGTTTCGGTGGGTGAAATAAACATTTGTGGGATCAAGACATTTTGACCAATATACTCACCAGTTATGTAGGTAGCTTGATTAACATGTTTGGCCAATTGTGTTACCAAGAATCTTGTTCCATTGCATAAACCACCTCTAGGGTCATAATAATCTGAAGCAGCATAATAGGTGTTCCTATTTTTAATTTCAATTCATGGTTCGGCAATCCTGAGATCTTAATACTATTAATCATAATTCTTTTATTTGCATATGCAAATATAATATATATAAATATAACTACAAAATGTTAGCTGATAATTATAATTACAAATATATATGCTGATTATGCAATTATAAATAATGATTAAAGTTATTGTTATTGTGTAATACAATTGCATAAATATGAGATAATTATTGGTTTTATAATTAATTTTAATAGTATTTTTTATCCAGGTAAATTCTCATGTCTCATGATTTTTATCATCTGTTTTTAAGAGTATTTTTTATATGAATGAAATTGCACATTAAATATAGTAAATTGGATTAATACGTTATATCTAACTGGTCCAACATCAGACTAAGATACTTTGCTTTGATATATAAAAATTTGTATTATAATATGTATGAAAAATTTATATTTTCTTATTAGTATATAGATAATATGATTATTTTTAATAAAACTAAGATTAAAGAAAGATGAGATAAGAAATATAAAGTTTAGTAACATAAGTAATATTATGGATTAAATTTTTATAAACATGTTGATAAGAAATAGAAAGAAAGAGAATATATTTACAAATTAAATAGTTGAGTATTAAATATATAATTGATATAAATTAATCTCTAACCAAATTAATATTAATGGTATATGATGTAAGTAATCTAGTAAATTGAGCTTACTTTCAAAAAAATTCTGAGAAGCACTCTGAGATTAATACCTCAGCATGGCAAAGTTGTTACTAACACATGACATAAAGGTCTTTTTTCAAGTGTCATTTTCAAATAATAATAGAAAATATTATTAAGAAACTTGTTTGAACCAAAATTGTTAAATAATTGGACTTATGTAATTTTTTTAGTTTCTTAATTAATGCAATTTAAATTGAGCCTTTAACAACAAAAAGAAAAACAACAACAATTAAATGTATTAGCAATTTTAATACAATTCAATTATTCCATATAATTAATCTCGCAAGCGACACATCCTTTGATTTGGACGACGAGGTCATCAACTATACACCCAATTTTCCTTCAGAATATCGATCTGCTAGAAGGTTTTAGAGCTTTACATGTTAAACAAAGTCATCATGCATACAGAGAAAACAAAGATGCATTGTGCACTTTTCAAAATATTTTTTTATGTATATTTTTAAAATAGATTATGGCAATTGTACACAGATTTTTGTAATATTTTTGAAGTATTCTATAGACGTATATAACAAACCTTTGGGCATATGAACGAAATCAGAAAAAATATTCATATATAAACCCATGTTTTCTATTATTTTATAAGAAACAAAATTGTTGTTGAAACAAAAAAATTTTCTGCTTGTCTAAAGAATAGAGTCAATTATACAAAATGACATTTATTTTAAGTTTTTTTTAGTATTTATCCATTTTATAAATGTTAAGATATTTCACTTTTTGGTGAATAGTCGATTTTACCCTCTTATTGTATCTTTTATACCATATACAAATGTACACCTTTTTTACATTGATAAAATTGTCATGAACATTACATACAGTGCTACATTCTTTTAACTCTTTCAAAAAGTGCATAAATACTTATGAAACTTAAATAAGTGTCTATTTATGCAAACTACCAAAAGAATATGGAAAGATCTCTAAATTGTTTTTTTTAACAAGGCCACTATAAGAAAACATCACATATTCCTATTACATATATTATCACAAAATCATAGAAAACATGCTTTTCCTACCAATTTTCAACGAAATATTTTCATAGATTCTAGGCTGTCGGAAATACTAGATGATAAAAAAATGGTAGGAAATTTCTTACGAAAATCTTGGTAGAAAACTTTAGTAGGAAAATTTAGTCAGAGTATCATAGGCTAATTGCTACTACTTTCTTTTTATTTTCCTACGAAACAGTTCTTACCGTTTTCCTACGAAAGTTTTAATATCATGTTCCTACCATTTACCAATAAACTATATAAAAATATTTTTAATTAAATTAATCTCAATATTAAATAATTTTAATAATTAAATAAATTTCAAAAATTAAATCAGAAATTAATAGATTTCCAATTAGTAATTAATTAGAAATCAGTTTTAACTAAAAATTGGGCATTTTGAACCCCAAATTGTGTTAAAATATTGTTTTCATTTAGCATCCTATTTATAGAACAAGTTGAGTTTGAATTTTATTCTACTTTATCGATGTGAGACTTTTACTCTTTCTTTTTTTGGCTGATTTTGGTAGGAAATATGTAGGATATTAAATAATATAATATTTGTTTTGTAGGAAAGTAATAGGTAATTTCTTCATATTCTGTTTGTAAAAAGGTGTTCAGAAATTTCGTCACTTCATTAGAGTAAATATTTTCAATTGATTTTCTACAATTTTCTGATCAAATTTCTTACGGATATCATTTTGGTTGAATATTGGTAAGAAATTTTTAACCATTTTCTGATGATTTTTATCATAGGAAAATTTTTTACCAAGTTTTTACCACTTTAATTTTGTTGTCATAAGTTCGTAGGAAAATGGTAAAAAAAATTTCCTACCAAAATTTCCGTTATAAAATTCGTAAGAATTCAACATGTTTTCTTGTAGCCGGCATGCTTTTTATGTTCTTCAATATTTTGATTTGGAACCATTAGGAAGTTCTGGTGCTAGGTCTGTTTTTGTTCCTATGAGACTAACCTTGGATAATACCCCATTTGGCGTATATAATTCTTCCCAACTGTGGATTCGAATTGCAAATCCAATGTTCAACCTATTTTATGGGACCGAGCCAACGGCACAAGACTACTTATTAGAACTTGGTGATTGAATACCATTTTGGGTTTTCTGTATTTTGATCTTCTTGGCAATTTGTGTTATAACTTGAGACAGGTCATAGATTTCTACCGTTAACGGATGTGTAAAAGGATACATCTGTCCACATTCTTATTTTTAGGTTTATCGAGAATATATAGATGTTTGTTTGAGGAAAAAGAAACCCTCCAATAAGCCTTACAACCCATTTGGGCATTGTACCTGACTCATTCTTCTTCTAATTACAGATTCTTTTTGTTGCTGCCTTCTAATTCTACCCTCTTCCTTCCATTTGCTTTTTCTTAAATCCATTTTCTTCACAATCTAAACATTTCTCTCTCTCTTTCCCTCACAAGAATGAGATTCCAATTGCTGCATTTCCGGTGAGAATGTTTTGAAGAAAGAGGAGGGTTAGATATTGGTTTAGTGATGAAAAAAATGTTTTCGTATAATCAATACAAAAGTGTGTTTGTGTAAGAAAGAAGAAAAAAGAGGGTTAAACATGGCGAGTGGCCACGGAAAGGGAGAGAAGATATTGGTTTCGGTAAGGGTTAGGCCACGGAATGAGAAGGAGAAGACGAGGAACGATATCTGCGACTGGGAATGTATCAACAACACAACAATAATCTGCAACAATAATTTGCCAGAGAGATCTCTCTTCCCATCTATATACACATTTGGTAAAACCCTTAAAATTATTCGAAGCTAAATTTAACCATTGTACAACTTATGATGCTAAGAAAACAAGATTTGCAAAATTTACAGACAAAGTGTTTGGATTCGATAGCCCCACGAAACAAGTCTACGAAGATGGAGCCAAGGAGGTTGCTCTTTGTGTACTCGACGGGATCAATTGTAACAAAAAGAATAACCTTTATTTGTTATGATCAGCTTTGTCTTTGTACCAATGAGTTTGGTTTGACACATTTGGTTTTGCAGCAAGCATTTTTGCATATGGACAGACAAGCAGTGGAAAGACGTACACAATGAGTGGCATTACCGAATTCGCAATGGACGACATTTTTGGTTACATTGAAAAGGTTTGAAAACAAACCACTAAGCATTGACATCTCTCCTTTGTTTCTTCTTTCTTAAGTACCAAACCAACACACTTCTTTGTAATTTTTCTTTCATCAGCATAAAGAACGCGAATTCACTCTCAAATTCTCGGCCATCGAGATCTACAATGAAGCTGTGAGGGATCTCCTTAGTGGGGATAATAATCCATTGAGACTTCTTGATGATCCAGAGGTTAGTTACATCACTTGCTTCTGAATATTATGCCATACACTCTCTCATATTGTCTTTCCATCCGCCCCTTGCTTCACCAGAGAGGAACCGTCGTTGAGAAACTTATTGAGGAGACCCTCCGAGATAGAACCCATCTAGAGGAACTCCTTTCAGTTTGCGAGAGTGAGTAACAGAAAGCGCTTGTGAATTTTTCAATTGATGATAAGTTGAATGTTAACTAATGTACCTTTGCTATTTTGCAGCTCAGAGGAAGATCGGAGAGACCTCCTTGAATGAAACTAGCTCCAGATCACATCAGATTCTCCGGCTGGTAATCTCAAAGGATCCATCTTTTCGGATTTTCTTCTATCCTTTCGTTCTTGAAAGGCTATGATGCTAAACAAAGCATTTTCTGCAGACAATTGAAAGCTCTGTTCGAGAATATTCTCCTGAAAACTCCAGCACTCTTGCAGCATCTGTGGTATAATACAATCATAAATGAGTAGTGTTTTTGTCTGATACAGTTTTCCACCTGTTTAATTCTCTGACAACAAGTGTTTTCGATTCTCTGACTCAAGTGCTTCGTTGATCTGGCTGGAAGTGAACGTGCTTCTCAGACTTTATCTGCTGGTAAAAGATTAAAAGAAGGTTGTCATATAAACCGGAGTTTACTTACTCTTGGAACTGTCATCCGCAAACTAAGGTTCGACTATTATGGCTTAATGAAATCCACTTTTACCAAAAGGGATGTATTTTAACAGGGAGTGTAATATGTTTCGAAGTGCAGTAAAGGTAGAAACGGGCACGTACCTTATCGAGACTCGAAGCTAACTCGAATCCTTCAAAATTCTTTGGGAGGAAATGCGAGAACAGCTATCATATGCACAATGAGCCCTGCTCGTAGTCATGTTGAGCAGTCGAGAAACACGCTTCTCTTCGCAACCTGCGCGAAAGAGGTGACGACAAATGCTCAGGTCAATGTAGTTGTGTCTGAGAAGGCTTTGGTGAAGCAACTGCAGCAGGAACTGGCTCGAATGGAGAATGAGTTGAAGAACTTAGGATCTGCTTCTTCTGCAGGCTCTGACTTCTATTTATTGCTGAAACAGAAAGAGGAAGTGATTGCAAAGGTGATTTCCCTCTCTTGACTGCTTATTACATTGCACTCCTTTTTTCAACTAAGAAATCTACTTAATTCTTGAAACTTCTGACAACAAATTGCAGATGGAGGAACAAATGAAAGAGTTAAAATGGCAGCTTGATGTCGCTCAATCTCGGGTGGAGAACTTACTTAAAGTAACAGCAGAAGAGCGGTCGTCTAGGATGGATGAACATTCCATGTTAAGTTCCATGGATTTTGATGCTGATCTCCGAAGAAGAAGCTATGATTCAATAGATGTTGGTGAACCCAGTATCATTAATAACTTAACCGAGAGGAAATTTGAGTTTTTGGATAACTCTGAAGAAGATGATTTCTTGCTGGATGATAATACCCCTCAATTTTCGAGGCACAACCTGTATGATGGCTGGGAGGAGATGGTTCAAATGACTGACCAAAACCTGGAAGACGCATGCAAAGAAGTTAGATGCATCGAAACTGAAGACGAGCAGAGTCGTGGACAAGCAGTTACAGTCGAAAGCCACGACTTATTAGATGACATTGTTGATAAAAAAGCTGTGTCTGAGGTCCCCTCATCCAGAAATGAAGAAACTTTATCAGCTCCAGAATACGAAGAAGGCTATCACTCTGTTATGGGTTATGAGAAAGCTGAGAATGAAGACATGGAGATTAGCACGCGTGCAATGGAAAATGTTGACTTATCATTGAAAACAATAGGTGTAGAATTGTATCTAGCTGCTAAGCCCGAGACCTATGAGCTAGCTTTAAAGAACTCGGATTTGGAGATGATCCCACCATCAGTTGAAGCTCAAGAAATTCAGGAATCTGTGAAGGAAGATGAACAGGTAAAGAAAGCAGAAAAGAAAACGAGTCCTTCCACAGTGCAAGCTGAGCAATACTCAAATAAAGAAGAAAAAGCTCAGTCAGAGCAGATATTAAAGGAAGACTGGGAATTGAATTCACTCCCTCTGAAGCAGTCTGAAAAAATAGTCGCAGTGGAGTTATTACCCGATGGTGCTAAGCTAGATGAGGATGGCACATCTGGAGAGAAGTGGGACAACAAACTGCCTGAAGACGCTGATAAAAATTGTAACGAATCATCAATCAGCAAAGATATTGGCGCAGATGATGTTGACAACAATACTTATGAGGCTTTGAAAGAAAAGGTTAAAGAGATGCAGAAGAAAATTGAATACCTTATGAGTATGCACACAGCAGAACAACAACAGTCACCCTCCTTCAGGAGAGATTACAAGAGTCCTGACTTTTTCACTACCAAAAGAAGCCGAAGTTGCAGGGAGAATCTATTGAGCGTTAGATCTCCTCATTGGTTAGAAAATTTCGAAAGTAATAACAATACGTCACCTTCCTGGAGGGTTATGGAGTTTAAAGCATCTCCAGGAGGACCCATAAGCAAGACTTCCAACACTTCGAGCATTTCTTTTGATTCGGGGAGCTCTACTTCCATTGATACACAAAGCCTGAAAGACTGTGAACCGGAAACGGGCAATAGCTTCCATGAATTTGTAGCAGGGCTTGAAGAAATGGCAAAGCAGCACCACTCAATTGAGTCGACACCTGACCTAGATTATCCGATTTCATATGACCCTACAAGAACCGAAATAATGGAGACTAGGCCTCAAAGCCCTGCAAATAGCATCAGTGTAAACGCAAATGGAGTGCAAAATCATCAAAACAGAACTGAAAATACCTCAAATGGCAGCAATGATCAATCAGAGAGCGGGCAGGGCGATGATTTGGTAAGCCAAAAAAAGTCTTTTGAAACTCTTTCTTGGGGAAGAGAAAAACTTGTATCTGTCCTTAACAGTTTGGATGATTACATATTGCAGGAAGAAGACGCAGAACCTAAGGAAACAGATTCCACAGGGGCTTGCCTAGAAAAACTAGGTGGAGCTAGTGGACAATATTCAAGCAGTTCATCAGACTTTGAGAGACAGCAAAGGCAAATAATTGAGCTTTGGGCGGTATGCAATGTACCTTTGGTTCACAGAACCTACTTCTTCTTACTCTTCAAAGGTGATCCTTCCGACTATGTTTATATGGAAGTAGAACTCAGAAGGCTATCTTTTCTAAAGCAGACGATAACTAATGACCCAGAAACATCAAGGTTTATTTTCTGTAACATTATTTCAACGAGTCTCGTTAAATATCAATCTTATACCAATAAGTATTATGCTAAGCAGTTCCTGTGGTCTCTAATCAGAATACAAACGGTGAAGGCACTCACACGCGAAAAGGAATGGCTTTCCAAACAAATACCAAAAAAATTTCCATGGAACCAGAGAATAGAACTTTACCAAAAATGGGGCGTGGAGGTGAACTCGAAGCAGAGAAGCCTGCAGGTGGCGCACAAACTGTGGACTAACGCACTAGACATGAAACACATAAAAGAAAGTGCTTCTCTTGTGGCTAAGCTGCTTGGATTTGTTGAGCCAAGTCGGATGCCAAAGGAAATGTTTGGCCTCAGCTTGTTGCCAAGAACCGAGACCGTAAAATCATCTGGCTGGAGATTTACGAAATCATTCTCCGGTATACGACTGACTGGATGATAACCAGAGCACATTTATGAAAACATCAACAAAACAGATGTCAGACAGTTCTTGCTCTACCCTCGTTTTATTTCCGGTCCCCAAACTGATCGTGAAGTTGTGAAAGGCTTGCATGTAAGATAAGTCAAATTCTAGATATAATTTGTACCTGGTTGCAAATGAATCTTGAATTGTAGAACTTATATTATCATATAGACAAAGGAGGAGAGAGTGACAAGAACCTGAATATTTCGTGTTCATTTATAACCACTAACTTAGACGGAGAATTTACAAAACAAAGCGAATATCATAAGCTCAGGTATGCTACATACTAGCATATTATGATGTAAGAACAGAGCCTTCCGTGATTTTCCAGCCTGTCTTGGACCAGAAAGCTTCGTATCTTGTTGTGTAGGTTCTGACATCTGTAGCATTGTTTTCTGGATGAACCAAATCAGATAGACAAGCAGACTCCTCGAGAGTTGCTTCCACTAGAGCACGGGTTCCATCCGCTGAGACAGTCACACTGTCAACGGACACTTTCAACAGAGTATAATCATAGACCAGCCCAAGCTGCGCAGTTTCAGTTGCTCTGTCCGTCCAGATCTTCAGCATTCGCCCATCCAAAACCTATATATTACCAAAATCATGAAGGCACCAGACATTGTTCCAATCGCTACAATAAGGTCCACAGTTTTCACACAATTGATTGAAGTGTGGCTTTATCCCCTTACCTCTGGCAATTTTTCTATGCAATGATCACGCCCAAAAGCCTGGGACTTTATCTTCTGCCACTTGCAGACTAGACTCTCTGCAGTCCTTGCATCCATTCTGGGAAGTGCTTCTGAATCCTCAGCTTTCACTGATCCTAATTAAAAAAAAACAATTCATCCAAGGTAAAAAAGTTCGACAAAGCACAGTAGGATAATTTCTAATCCTACGTTATCCTAAACAGAAAGGTCTAACGTTTGAACAAAAATTCAAGCCGCATACATGTTGGGACTGAAATCTTATTAGCAACTTGTTAACCCACTTCCAAATACGCAGGATAACTTTGGGGTCATGAATGAAGGAATAGGAATAATTTGAACAACTCGAGTTAGAAATCGTCAGACATTCAGCGAACTATGTTCTAAGCTCAAAAATCATGCTTCTTCTGAGCAACGAACTTGTGTGTTAAAATTGCATGATTTAATCATACCTACGGTGGCAATGTCAGATGCTGTTGAAGAAGCCATATCCTTGCGTTGAAAAGATGAGCTGCTTTTAAGCGGCAAAAACCTCAGGCCGGCCAGTGAAATCATTCCAATAACAACACCAGCAGATAGAACCTTCACACTTACCTCCTTTACCTTATCAGCAACGGACTTTTCAGCGGTAACTGCATCAATGCTACTCTTTGAGACCCCAGATCGAATCGCATAATCATTTGTATCAAAGTTCTCAGACAGTCTTTCTGCTTCTCCAGTAGAAACAACAGTCTCATCATCATGTCCTACCCTGTTACCAACAGGATCTACAGTAAACGCTGTCTCTTGCACATCCTTGGGTTCAGTCCCGATTCCATCTGAATAGCGAGAAGGAAAAACTTTCTGCAGTGCCTGCATAGCACTAGCCTTGACATGCTCGGCTCCCATCCTTGCCATAGCTGCAGCAGCAGCTAATGGAGAACCCTGAACTACCTCCACCCTTTCCAAGTAACTCAAAACCATGGGATCATCATAATAATCCCCAAGTTTAAAATTCTTATCTTTAGTGTCTCTGAATCTAGGAAAGACAACCCCTGCCAACCAGGTTTCCAATAGTTTGCAAAGTCCAGGGAGATCATGATTGTCATCACGATTTGAATTCTCCAAGACAAACTCCACAATAGCTGGATTCCTATACTGTGAATCCTCACTGTCTAAGCCCAACCACATACGACATTCGTCAACTTTGCCTATAAGCAGTGCACAAAGTCCCCTTTCCAGACCAAAGTCTACCTCCCAATTATTTCGTGGATCATACAACATCGCGGGAATCTCCATAGCCATTACATTAGCATGCTGAAGTTGCTGGAATTGCTTATCAGCATCCTGTAAAAGGTGGGGCTTCTTACCTATAAAAGCTTGAGCCACAAGCGCAAGCGCAACTTCGTAAACTTCAAATGACTCTGCTGGAATATTACTCGGGGTAGCTACAAATAAATCAACCTACGACACAAGGACACAAATTAGAATGAGAAACCAAAGCTAAATCATGGTAAGGAAATAAGAGAAATATCTGGATTTTACACCTGCTCAGCTGCTGTCATTCGTAAAAACGCCTCATTCATAAATTTTTCACGTGTTAAACCCCCAACGACAGCTGATGCTCCACCTCCTCCAACAGACCACAAAATATTGCGTACACCGCTTAAACCGTCTTGTCTTTTCCCTGCGTAATCGTCACCAAGCGGTAAACCAAGAAGCTCCAAGACATAACGTGGAGTGATCTCTTCCAAAGTCTCATCAATTTGTGCACGTAAATCTGGTGCAAGGCTGCTTGCTCCTTCCTCCTGCACAAGAAGCAAGAACAAAATATCAAATCAAGAGAGTTTACAAATATCGCACAAAACAAAGTAAAGAAATTACCTGCAAAAGTTTCAGAGCTTCCTCAACGAACTCATAACCGGTAATAAAATCAGGTGGATCCAAAGCCATTGCATCCCTCGAGATGTCCACAAACGCAAGCGCCATAACTAAAACCACGTCTTGCTTGAACGATTTAGGCAACCTCTCCTTGAGCAGAGCTTCTCCTACCCGAAGAACGACCTCAGTCTCACCAGCTTCTTGCAATACACAGAGTGCACCAGGAACCTTAATGTAATCCAGTAGATGATTAAAGTTGTTTACTTTATCCACTCTGAGAATCAAAATGAAAAAAAATTTCCGAAATTCGAAATTACCTTTTCCCAAGGTACATCAGTGATGACTATAGCTTCCTCGGCATCAAGAAGACCTTCGTTGTACTCTCTTCTAGACCGAGGATTCGAAAGTGTCTCACAAGCAGCTTGAAGAATCTGCCTTCTGCTGATTAATGCGTCGTCACTGAAACCGAATTGGGGCGGTTTCGAAACCCTAGCTTCGAATGCTCTTCTGATTCCATCAGTTAAGAAATGCGTCTCCGCTCCCAAAACCTTTTCACATTTGCAAAAATCGCACGAATCAGATTACTTGATAAATAATAAAAGGAAAAGATTGGTAAAGGACTGAGCAAAAACCTGGTAGAAATCGATAGGAATGGGAACGTGGCGTTCGGGACGATCAATAGATGGTGGCGGAGAGACGAGAGTGGCGGTGGCGGTGGCAACAGAGGAGGAGGAGGAATCGGAAGTGAAATTGAAGTCGGAGAGAAGACGATCGGCCCATCTGCTAGCAGAACAGATAGTGGTGGTCGGAACTGAGGTTTGGCTACGACTGAGTTTCGTCGCCGGTGGAATTCGGCATTTCTGGAATGGGAAGAGGCTAATGCTAACGTGACCTAGAGCTTCCATTGGAGAATAAATCTTTCGATTATGCTATCATTTTCTTTTGTTCATGTAGTCCGAATAGAGGGGTTGGCCTTCTAGGGTTTATGGTATTTTGATATTGAATGGTAAAATCTCTATCGAAAATGGCAAAAATACTTGGGATAATCGGAAATATAAGTAAAAAAATGATTTAATGCTTTTTTAAAATTTATTTGTTTTTAATATTTATATTAATGTTAATCCTGTTTTACTCCTAAAAATTGAATTATCTTATATTAATATATTATTTTTATTATTATTAATTCAAAATTGAAATTATTTTTTAAAAAATTACCAGTAACAACTTAATAGTAAAACAACAAAAAAATTTATTTGCTACGAAAAAAAACTCCTAACACTTTCCTTTTTTCCATCGTTCTTTCTTGATTTTCCACCAGTTATAATCGATTGTTTCTTCGGATTAATAAGAAGTTTTCGTCGTCACTCTCCTTGTTCCATTGTCCGCTATTATAATATATTGACTCTCTTTTTCATTCAATCTTGATATTAGAGTTTTAAAAACCCAAACTGATTTTGAGTTTTTCTTTTTTTTATGCAGTCTGAGCTATTATCAGCAATAACGTGTGAATCTTGCCTTTTCTTTGAGAGAATCATCGCTATTAGAGAAGCCTACAATGCTAGGCCTAGCTCCGTCTCGACATCTCTCAATACTCGAGAAGTATCAATTCGCTTTGAATCATCCGTTGCTGTTTTCGCCGTTGAGGCCTCTGAGATAACTCTTCAACCGGCGAAAAGCTATTTTTTCTCTTATGGATCTCAATCGATTTTTTCTTTGGTTTATCTAGTACAAAACAAAAATGTATCTTGTGACATTGTTAGTTAGTTTATCTTCAACTCTGAATTCAAAAACCTCTTTCTCACAATGTTAGTTTAATTGGTGAATGCTTTGTCTTTGCCGCTGTTGTTTTTTGCTCATTTGGGTTTAGAGAACACTAAATCATTTCATAATTGATGTTGTCTGCTGGTGGGGGTGTCAAGTTTTACCCTAAATGAAATCAATAGCCTCAAGTGCATAGCCGATCGATTGTAGTACTTAGAAATCGAATCCACATGGAAGGAGGATCTTTCCTGCAAAAGGCTTCGAAAGAAATATAAAGTAATAAAATCTAGAACTAGACGATTTTTGTAGGGGTTTTGGTAGTGTCTTTAAAACGTAAAAACTAATCTTAATAAGAAAATACGGGAATAAAAATTGGCTAAAACGTAAAATACGATTTTTGTAGGGGTTTTAGACTAAAACGAGAAAACGGCTATACCTAATTGCTTGTATGAAAATCGGCTGAAAGAGTAAAAATATTAGACTAAAACATAAATGAAAATCGATGTAAATCTATAGAAAAGAGGCGCAGAGTTTCAGAGAAATTCTCTCCGGGGTATGAACAATTCAAAATATTTCTAAAGAGTAAATTTAATAAGATCCTAGCTAAAACTTTTCGAAATCGAGTCAAGACGTATGAATACGCCACTGTCGTGATCATAGACAACTATCTCTCTCAACCCTGACCAGTAGGTTTCCACTCTGGCCCTGGAAGAGACAAGATGCAATATGTTTAAGACTCGTCAGCATTCACAAATCCTCCATAGGTAGGTTTCCACTCCTATGTTTGTTCTGCTCTCCCAAACTAGATCTGACACCAGATGAACACTTTCGTATCACCAAAGATCTGAATCAGATTGTAGTTCATGACGCTACTCTCATGCATTGAAAGTGAATTCAGAAGAAAAAAGTTCTAGGATTCGGCTTCAATAGCTCATGGAATCCTCATCGAACATATTTAATCCCATCGAAAATCCCTTTGACCCAACAATAAAACTACTCATACATGATGAACGAAATCAAAAACATAGTATTAAAAAGCTCAATAATCGAAATTGAAGAAGAAATAAAAAGGGTTCAAGAGATATATCTCTATCTCCCTGAAATCTAAAGTATTGAAAAACCAAAAAAATATTCTAAAACAATAAAAACATAAGACGGCATGCGAATTATGGTTCTTAAAACATGTATTTATAGTACTCAAGACATTTCTTGACGTCACTTAGGGTTTCTCCAAATGAGGAAATCATTTTGGGCTTCAGAAATGGGCCTTCTAACTCGGAGATGGCTAGCCGCGGTCGGAAGGGACGTGGCCGCGGAGAATGGATGCTTGACCGCGGTCGGGTAGCCTCTGACCGTGGTGAAATGGCTGTTGGCCGCGGGTGGAAATGCTTGCCGGCTGGTTTACGAGACATCTTGCTCTTCGCGTAACTTTTGATTAAGCTGTAAAGTGTGCTGGAAAGCTGATAGTTCCATCTTTGAGATCTCCAAATTTGAGCTGGATCAGACGGTGAGAAGGTCTTTAATTGGGGGTGAACTTCTGAAGGTTTGACTCTGAACTGAAAATCTGGTTTTCTATCCATTTTGTTAAGCTTTTCCCTAAGTTTCCTGAAAAAAAGTCTTGAAACTACAAATACTAGAAAAACATCATAAAAGTACTTGAAAACAATAAAAAACATAGAAAAAAGTATTTCAAACCGATCCATAAAAATGGTCAAAATATAGTGTTATCAACTCCCCCAAACTTAAACCTTTGTTTTTCCTAAACAAAGCAAAAGTCTAACCTGTTTAAGCAAAAGTAGGAAATGCAAAAATCTCAGAGACATGAACTCCTAAACTAGGACCATAGATCGTGCATCAATCCACAACTTAGTCTAGAAAATTCTCACCAGACACAAAAGATACTAGTCACAAAAGACACAAAAGATACTAGTCACAAAAGACACAAAGACACAATTTTTTCCGTCATGCAAAACTTAAATAATCTAAATCTCGATTCAAGTCAACCAGCTCTATACATTCATTAAGTGCAATAGTGAATTCTCATCAAAGACATCATCCAGGGTAGACGGCGTTTGGTATTTAAGGGTTGTTTAAGTGGTGGAGTTAAAGTGTTTCGGGTTACCTGATGACTCTGGAGGATGCAAGATATAATGCAAAACCGCAAGAGAGATGAGGACCTGTTGATGACCGCAATTTTTCAGTCACTTCTTCTTGCCTAATGTTGTTGCATAATCCTTCCTCCTTTGTTGTGAACAGCTGTTCCCCCAGACTTAGATTCTATCCGGGAATCAGAAAAATGATCTCCAAAACTCCTTAAAATCAAACTCTAGCTTGCCTCGAAGATAAAATCAATCCTCTTAGACTCTCTTAAGTTTTTATTTCCTTTCTTTTCATCTTTTCTTTTCTTTTCGGATTTTTTTTGAAGGAGGAAATAACCTTTTAGAGAGAGAGAAAGTCTAAGGGACGAAAATGAACCAATGTTAGGCGTTCTTTTTTTTTTTCTGAGTTAAGCTGGGTTTTCTCCTTTGTTGAATCCTTCCGGTAAATCTTCCGGCAAAATCGCAGTTCTTCGTCTTAGTGACTGAAAACTACGTCGTTCCTCTTTCTCTCCAACGTTTTTGCACATATCTGCATATAAAAGAATAGAAAACAAGAGTGCATGTGGTTCGAAAGAGGCTTGGTTAAGGTGGGGAACTAGCTAAAAATGAACTAGCCATTTAGGATCAACAGAGAGTGATAAAAGGGTAAAAGAGTCATGAATATATGATTCGTTTCCCTGGTCTAATGCTTTAATGGGAGAGTTAAGTCCATGTTAAGTCCAAATAAAACAGAGCTAGTGTATTCCTTCATCTAAATCGAAATCATTCAAATTCCTCAGGGGTACTTCGTTTCAAATGTGCTTAGCTACCGCCTAGTCTTGTTCTAAATCATAACTGAGCATGTCACTAGGAACAGTCTAAAAGCACACAATCAACTATCATTGATTCATGTTCACCATTCCCTTTAAAGCGTATTTTGTTTTGAAAACAGTTTTTGAAAAACTTTAAGGAAAACGCAAAAAGTGTAGATAATGCAAGACTCATAAATAAAAATGATTAGAAAGGGATGAAATCCTCCCCCAGGCTTAAATCACACTGTCCTCAGTGTGAAACAAGTCGAGATTGGATGAGAAAAATGCATAGATAATCGAATTTGGTAAGCCAAAGAGAACTTTACTAGATCTGGGATACTGATGGAGATGGACCGGATCCATTCGGAAAGGTGTTGGAAGGTGATAAGTGGTGATGGAAGGTGGTGGGAAGTGATGAATGAGATGGAATGGGGCTTGGTGAGGTGGAATGAGGTGAAGTGGGTGGTTTGGGGTCGGATATCATCTGAACGACCACGGTAAATTGGTGTCTGGCCGCGGTCAGAAAGACGCGGCCGTGGTCGAACATGGCTTTGCCAAGTTATCCGAAGCAATACATTTCAAAGTTTCTCCACTGTATATTTAAATCATTTAGAACATTATTAACATACTTTAAAATTTATTAAAAATATACAATAACAGATGTTCTGAGAATAAGTTGTACAGACCTGAAATCTTAATTTTAAAACGAATAAGTGGACGTTCCGTGGGTGTGTCCAATGTATCGAACATAAGAACTCCTAACTGAAGTTTCTGAACAAATATGACAACGCCGAGAAGATCAACTGCAACAATAAATGACTGCCTTTAAATACATGTTGGAGTTCCTTAGATAAACGATTTAAAAAAAAAAGTTGTAAGAAACATACCAAGATATCTATCTGTATAAGTAAATCTATATAAAATATTCATGAATGCACAAAAAGAGTATATTCCTCTTGAAGACTTCGGATCGGTTTTCTCAACAATGGTATCCTCAAGGAAATGTATATGATAGTTGTTTGATGATATACTTGGACAAATCACTCTGTCAGTAACTTCAAAATTACCAAGAAAAACCCAATCTCCTTCAACCAATTCAATTCATACTCGAATTTGTCTATAATATCATATTGAATAGTAGACAGGATGTGATTGCCCTACACGGTTTATAAAAATAAATAATTTAGGAAAACATTCCTAAAACATATATACGGTAAATCTTTTCAAACTTGAAAAACTTACAAATTCATCCGCAAGAACTAACATCCGATTAAGTCGATCGAAGAGAGTATAATCATAATAATCTCTTAGTGTCTGTACACAAATACGATATCCGCCATTTGACTTCTGAAGATCGGAAAGTCTTTCACAAGGAGACATTCTTTGTTTAAATATTTTTGTGAAGATTGAAGATGAAAGAGAATAAGGAAATGAATAGTTTTCTATGTGATGGAGTAAAACGGTTACTGTTTTAATGTCGTATTAACTGAAACTCTCGTGTAAATTTATGACAGTTGGTTGAAAAAAAAATCACAAATTAAATTTTTAAAAAAATATAATTAGGGAAAAACAATCTAGGGCAACATTAAAGTTCCACGATTAAATAAAATACGCCAAAAAGGTTCCACAAATACCGCAAACAAAATAACGAATAGAGTTCAAACGTTATCCACCCATTGGACAAATTGGTTACAAATATCAAAAACAATAATCAATCACCGGCAATGTATTTCTGCAATAAGTTCATTACGATTTCTTGCTTCTTCATAACTTCATTGGGATCTCTTGCTTCGATCGCTTTTTGTTAACAGATCTTTCACCTTCATCCAAATAGTCGGGACTCTTAATTACCTTCTTAGAAGAAGGAGTGAGTAAAGATCCAGACGATGGATTCTCAAGTTCGTCAGAACTCGTAAGCATCAACGGTTGCTGAAGACATAGGTACATTGTTGATGTCTTAATTTAATTAAACGTCCAGATAAGCGAGCTTTAGAAGTCTGTAAAAATTTATCATATATTACCTCTGATCGAGAATCCCACTCTGTCATAATGTCGACATCTTGAGACCATAGTTCTACTACATACGGAGACTGGCTTCCTTTTATATGTTCTTCTGAAACTGTTATTTTGAAAAGCATCCTCATAGTTAGGAGCTTTGTCAAGCCATCAGGGAGCCCTCTTGGTAAATCATGCGCATCATTATATATAATGGATTAATATTATTTCAGAAAATGTAAATATTGCATAATATATACAATTATTACACAAATAACCTCATCATTTTGTTCCATTATAGACTCAGCTGAATGACCTAACAATCTTTGAGCAGTGTCATCAAACATCAGGAAGCGGATATCGACGTCTGAATCATCAGTTACAAATAATACAATGTAGTACCTACATTGTTTGAAAGATAATAGAAGAGTGAGTTATTTAAACGTTACAATCATAAACATGTAATATAGTGCCGGAATAAATGTATGATGAGACGAATCAATATAATAAAATAAGGCAAACATTAGCCAATGAATCAGAGAAAGTCTACATGAAATAATTCTGCTATATGTGCTAGATATATTACCTAAGAAATACTTAATGAAATAAATAATGTTTTCTTGACTTTATGGGACAAATCATTGTATTACCTTGCGATGATGGTATCATATGAATAAATATCACCCCAATTTTTGCAACTGAAAAGAGGAATCCTCTTATCGTAATCTTCATCATCAGACATAATTCCATGCTCTAAAACTTTGATGTTGCAAGGTTTGCATGCCCAATAATACCACAACTTTGAAGTGTCAACGTCTTTGACCGTAACGCATGTTACAATCTTGCCAGGCTATAACAAAACCATTAATATGTATATAGTTAAATGTAAATATATGTATACCATTTTCAAAATATATAGCTCATACCACTTTTGTATCACGAATTCCAGTTATCGTCCGCCTCCTATTTTTCACACCTAAAAATTCTTCACGGTAGTCAATAGCACCACCCCAAGAAGTCGAATAACTCTGTCAGCATGCACAATCATTTGATTGTTTTTTGGCAACCTACAAAAACGTAAACAATAATTATATAAATAAAACAATGTTAAAATGATATTAAATCGTCACATAACATACTTTTCTCTGAAGTCTTTCACGATGTTGACGTCAGGATCAAACAAAATTTTGGTGGAGTTGAAAGCGTTTGATATTGAAATGTCACCTATACTCGGAAAACATAAAATAAGAATAATTAACAAACTAATCCAAACCCAATCTCTACAAACTGTATATATATGAATAGGGGATATAGTGATATAACCTTTGTACTCTTTTATACAGACAAATCGCATTACACACACAACAATAGCAGCCATATGTTTGTCAGTGTACTCAACAGTTGCTTTTGCATATTGTCCCCATAGTGTACATTTCAGTTGGACATCGCTTCATCAGTAAACATATTAGCGTTACATTGTTAAAATATTGTTATGTTTATTTTAGTATGATATCATAACTACTTACTTGGTATCCCGGAGTGTTATCATCAATTTCTCGCTGATCCCACTTTTTCCTTTAGTTTTTATAACTTCCATACTCCCAACAGTGACAATTTGTCCAATGACATCTTCAAGAAAAAATATTTGTATACAATGATAAATATGTACATTATAATATAAATCTCATAATTAAGATGATGACATACCGATGAGGACGTTTTTGTCGAGTTTGTCTTCCTTGATTGACTTGAAATCAGACAAATATTTCTCTGGCAAATTTGATGGAAAATCATTAATCTCCTTAGCACAGGTTGTCCTGCACAAAGCGATCTTGTATGGTAATGGAGTCGTCCTAAAATCACCATAGTATTCTTTAATTATGAAGCAATTAATAGAAAGTGATTTTCCTTCTATAAGAATCCCTTTATGTTTTGCGATCAATTCTTCATCAACAATAGCGTGAATCCTAGTGCCTGTGAATCACACGTAAATAATATTACTATATAATCTATAGATTACTTAAAATAACAATAAGAGAATTACATAAGATCGCATACAAACCTCTTCGTCAACCAATACCATTTCTGTAACAAAGCCAGACTGCCTATTCTTTACTTTCCAAAGTGAAAATATAGTAGCTCTAACTTTCTGAATTTCACTTGATTGATCTAATTTGGCAAATGGAACTATAGCAGCTGAACGTCTGCGGACTAAAGCCATTTTAGTGAATGAAAATGATAGAGTTTTAGGGTTTACGATAGGTGGTATATATAGGGAGAGGAAGTTAATGAAAACATTTTAAAAATGATGTTAGGCGGAATTTCAATTATTTTGAGAAAGAGAATGAAATGAAGAATATGGATATTCGGATTGTGCGTAGAAGTAGGTATTGTTGCGGGAATATTTGAGAATCAATATATTCAAATTGATTTAATTGCCAAAATTGATGTCTAGTATTAAACTGTAACATAAATTCTTGTTTCTTTTTGAAAAATTAAGATTTCTGTATATTTTGTTACATTAACTCCGGTAAATGGGCTTGTATGACGTATATGGCCAAAGAGTGTTTTTAAAATATGTGCAGATAATTGGGCCGGGTCGGGTATAAAGATCCGCGTGTTTATCCGTTTATGATTTTTTATTCTTTTGTTTTTTTTTAAATCAGAAAAACTTGGACATAAATTACACATCAGCATCATCATCCAATAAAACTGCGCAGAGCTAGCAACCTTGCCATGTCACATTTGACGTGGAATAAACGTCATCATTGACGTTGACAGTGAGCTTTTCTAAGCCAATCAAATTAAAACAAATCTGATTTTTTCATTAAACTACATTCTCATTTAATATATAGGATTGTGATGATTGAAATATGGCAGCGATATTTTAGATGATATATCGTAATTGAGCGGGAAACACTTTATTTGAATAATAACATATATCAAGTATGTTATTACAACTGTTCCGAATATAGTGTTTTAATTAAATTTGGAAACAATATTTTTTGCGATTATATGTAATACAGAATATGAGTAGATTTTATGGAGATTTCATTCGAAGATGTACTCTTTCAAATAAATTTACTTGACATTCATATTTATTGTGACATTTACGATTTATCGCAATAAATATGAATGTCAAGTAAATTTTATAGTTTGAAAATTTGCAGCGTCAATCATAGAATCAGGTCAAGGCTAAGATCTGCGTCCTTTTAAGTTTTAAACGGGTCAAAAAAAAAGACGCGTATCTTTTTTGGTTTTGAGATTATTTTTTGTTCGTGAATTACATATTTTCTAATGGCATATTTTGTAATATGCCAGGTAAAGTTAAGGGCAAATTCATAAAGATGATTTGTTTAAAACTTTTGAATTTTGTGCTTATAGAAATTTGATTTGGCAAAATAAAATGCAAAATCAACGTTTTTAATATTTTGATATCGCGTGCAAATTAGTGTTAATATTAAGCTATATACACTAAATTAAACTCGATAAATTAATAGAATATTGCAGTCCCGACATTATTAATTTATAGAGGTTTAACTGTAGTATTTTTTAGGGCTGAAATTATATGGCTTCTGATCCAGTATCCGCTTCTATCTGATCCATAAAAACGAATATTCGTGTAGTTTAGATACAGATCTGGATAATGAAATTAAGTCAATACAAAAAAAAACAGCAGTTTTACGTCGGCGGAAATCGATGTAAAATCGTCGCAAATAGGCCTTTGCGTCGAATTACCGTTGATTTTCTGTTCGTCGTAAATCGAGCGTCGTAAACTCAGGATCGTCGTAAATTCAACGTAAAATTAGCAACGACTGAAATTTGACGTAATTTTGACGTGATAAAATCGTCGTGAAATCGATGCAACCTTTATGTTGATTTTACGACGATTATAACACCATCACAAAACTGATGTAAATTCGATGTAAATTTACATCGATTTCCCGATAATTAATAAACCAAAATAATGAATTATATATTTCAGATCGATGTAAAATCCTCATAAATAATCGACGGTAAATCGACGTAAACCAAATCGACATAAAGTTGATGTAAACCTTCGTTGGTTGGAAAATTATGATGATGTTACGTTGATTTAAAAAAATAATTATTAAATTTTTTTAAAATAGTAAATTTAATTTTGAAAATATTATTATAAAATTCAAATAAATTCAAAAATATTTACAAAAGTAGAAAATAAAAAAAATTAGGATACGTTTAAATTAATTACAAAATCATCAATACTAATATTTTCGTCAGCATTGACGGTAGACGGTGCCATTGCTGCCGTTGCCGCTCCTGCTCATCAAGCTTACGTCTTTGCTTCTCCTTCAAAGCGGCATCTAGCACCGGGTTGCAGGCTGCGATAATATCGAAGAGGTTGTTCATCTCGTGGATCTCCTGTCAGTATGCAAGTTTTTGATCTCCATGTTGGCGATCTCGAGTTGTTGCCGCAAGACAATCAGATCCTTGCGTCTACCATTGTAACACAACCCAACTATCTGGTTGTAAATACAACAGAGAGGCTGAAGGTTACTGCCCAATTCTAAGCTATAACGGAGACTTGCCACAATGGGCTCGTTACTTCCCACAGGCTAACAAAGGTCAGTCCTGTTGACTAATTGCAACATGCTGATATGCCATATTATTAAGTTGTTTCTTGGTGTTCTAATTTGATACACAAAATATAATTTGCAATTGTCGTGGTTGTAATATCTAGAAAGCTTTGTAACTCCAGAGTATGCTATTTAGTAATCTAATGCTGTATTTATTTCTGGTTTGGTAAAGATATTTTAATGAATTTCATACACAACATATTGCAGGTGGTCAGTCTTCCTTAGCAGATTATTGTACATATTTTGTTGCTTATTCAGATGGGTCTTGTACGGATATCAATAGAGGGAGTGACTCCAGGTTATTCCTGGGTGAAGTGAGAGGGAGTGACTCCAGGTTATTGCTGGTCAAATTTCTCATTGTATCTTTGCAAATATCTACATGGCATATTGCTCATGAAAGAGTGGCTTCTCTATAGGTGTATGGCTTCATCTTTAGTGCATAATGGGTTTGTTCGGGGTTCCATGCCACAGGGTGGTTGTTATCAGCATAGATGTAAAAATAATTTGTTGGAGGTATTCCGTCTTCATGTTCTTTCTTGTCCTAACGTTTTTGTTTGGGTATAAACTGTTATGGTTGTAATGTTTTCCTTGTTATCCACAATGTCCTTTTAGGTTGTTGTGGAGGGAGAATGAAAATTCTGCCCTAAAGCAGGTGGACCGATTCAATTTTCCGGTTTTAATGGTCAGAATGCTCATTATCTTCTTTAAAGAAGAATATACATATTGTGATGAAATCGTTTGAACCATAAGTGTTTTGATTTGTAGGTGAATTAATTTGTCCGGCTTACCATGAACTCTGCGGTTCACCCGTAGTTTCTGTGCGGGGTCAGTGTCCTAATTCTTGTAACTTTAATGGAGATTGTTTTGATGGGAAGAGTCGTTGTCTTCTTGGTTATCATGGTCATGACTGTAAAAACTGTAAGAGTCATGTATCCTTTACATCAACTTGTTGTACATGTCAAAGTCTCATATTTATCTCTAAAATCTGAACTTACAAGTTATGTTTTTCACCATGCAGGTTCTTGCCTTAATAATTGCAATGGACATGGAAAATGAACAGTTCACCGTGTATGCTTCTGCGAAAATGGATTTACTGGAATTGACTGTTCCACCGGTAAATATCCATATTTCTATAGTTGATGTAAAGAAAATATTTTTCAATATTATATCCAACAACAAGATTTTTTTTAAATATACAGTCGTGTGTGACAAACAATGCAGCCTACATGGAGGAGTGTGTGATAATGGGGTTTGCAAATTCCGTTGCTCTGAATTATGCTGGCTACACATGTGAAAACAGCTCTAAACTAGTTACGAGTTTATTAGTGTGCAAGGATGTGTTGGAGAGAGACTTATCAGGGCAACATTGTGCCCCAAGAGAGCCTAGCATACTCCAGCAGCTTGAGGAAACTGTGGTCATGCCAAACTACATGGCTGTTTCCGGGTGGGGCTCAGAAGTTATTTAACATATTCGGTAACAAATATTGTGATGAAGCAGCGAAAAGACTAGCTTGTTGGGTAAGCAGCAATCTGTTAGAATTTATATATTTTTTCTAAGTTTTCCCCCATGATTATAGATGAGGCAAGACATTTTGTTTTTATAATCCCTCTAAACCAGATATCAATCCAAAAGTGTGATAGTAATGGAGACGATAGATTACGGGTATGTCAGTCCTACAATATCACATGTGGGGCAACCTTAGACTGCTCGGATCAAACCTTTTTCAGTACCGTGGAAGAAAATGATGCAGAATGTACTGGGTAAGACGATGTCAAATCGCCATGGTATAGTCGTTTGTGGAGTAGATTTGTAGCAAGTGACTAGGAAAAATTCTTCGGTGGGGGGGGGGGGAAGATTTGTGTGGACAATGTAGATAGTGAGACAGAGTTATTATTCTGAGGTGTAATTTTTTCTAGGGTTTATGTGGGCAAAAGAGCGGGCAATACGTGAAATCCCCTACCGAGTGGCATAGCATAAGTTAGGGGTCTTGCCTTAGCCCACCTGATAGGTGGATTAGAGTGTCTTTGTTTGTCTTTCGGGTAATATGTATTCAAATATCTATTATATAGGAAGAGGATTTACAGACCGAAGGCCTGTCAAGAAGAAAAAGAAAAGTGAAATGATTTTAATTGTCTTCTACTTAGTTTATATATGCACTCTTAATGGCATCTCCAAGCACAAGATCTTCAATGAAGCTTTAAACCCAAAAGAAAAGCTTAAATCTCGGAGACGTTTCAGTTAAAATTGGTGTCCCCGTATAAAAATATGTAAAACTTGTTATTTTCCAAAAAAGGAACAATAAAAACAAAAAACGTATTTGACCTAATCACCATTAAGTAGAGTATTATCTTATCCTTTTGATTTCAAGGTAACCTCCTCACTTCTTCGTCACTTTAATATATGCATCTCCCCTATAATCTAGTTACTCAACGTATATCTAATTTAGAATTTGTTTTGTTTATTGTTTCAATGTTGTTGTCAATGACAGCTCATCGTTGTTGAAATAAAGCTTCACTTGAGTTTGTAGTGTTGAAATTAAATCTGCAATGTTTTAGAGTTATTGGGGTAAATATCAATTGTTGACCATTTGCAAAACCGAGAAGAATTATTTATTTGACATGACCTATCTAATTTTTTTTTTGATAAAAAGCTAAGATTCATACCAAATTTTCTGTTTTACATTGTTGTCGCAAGCGACTTATTACAAAGAAAGTGTAGCGTAACAAGATATAGGGTAAGAGAGACAAAATACAACATGAGAGCCTAGATCCTGGAAATAGAGCTCGAGTAGAGAAGGGGAAGAGGCAGATGAGGCAGGGAAGCAAAGCAGGCGATCTCGCATGATTCTGTCCACTGACCGATGGATCACAACGGAAGAAGATGACACCCCGCGGAAGATATTAGCATTTTGTTCTTTCCAAATCTGATACACGATGATTTGGCAAAGAAGCTTGAAGATGGATTTCATTTGCAAAGAGTGGACATTCTGGTTGCTGAAAAACCAGACCACATATGCCTGACAACTCGAGGAAAGATTTGACCAAGAAGTATCCCTGAAGAAAGACCAAATGTCCGCAACAAATGAGCTGTCAAAATGATATGGGTGTAGTGGGCAACATAAGTTTTACCCTAGACAAGCTGCAAGTGCACAGCAAACGCAGTAGTACTTAGGGATCGAATCCACAGAGATTTCTGTGTTGAGGACTTCTAACAGATGCTAAAAACAATTTTAGACCTAATCTAATAAAATGGGTTTTGGTTTGTCACTTAATCTAATTAAGCAGAGAATTATAAGGCTGGAAATAAAAATTGGTTGAAAAAAAAAAAGAAAAACGGCGCTGGGTTCAAGGTTCATCTTTAGGGTTCATGTTCTAAAACACAAGGAATTTAGGCAAGTGTCTGAAACTAGGATAGACACTTGTAAGATTAGCCAACTCGCGTCACCCTAATCATCTAATCACTCATTCATGGAAACTAACTCTCGCTCTCATGCCTGAACAAGATCATGCATTGCGGATCGGAATCCATCTCGGCTTACGTATCCTCCGTAGGTAGATTTCGTCTCCTACGACGGTTACGTGCATAAGATCCAGTTCAGCCAATCCAGATACAACACTCTCGTGGCTCGGATTAAACTTAGGATCAGATTCTGGGTGATCAATCCAGAATTACTGCTTTGAGATTTGGATGAATGAGAAAATCATGTAAAAGTCAAAATCCTTTTACCTAAAAACGTAGATGTCATTCGAACATGGAATCCCTTTGGATTTCCCCTTCACCCAACTAGGTGACTACTCAGACATGGCTGAGATAGACATCATCATCGGTTTAGAACTTAGAAAGAAGAAAAGAAAAGAAACAAAGGTTGCAAAAAAAATTCTCTTATTGAAGACAGAGTGGCAATGAAAAGCTTCAAAAAATGCATAAAAATAAAACCTAAAACTACAAATGAGTTCTCTTTCAAAGAGAAGAAAGAGGCTCTCTCACAAAAGACATAAAAATTAGTATTTGTAGTGTTTCTCCAAGTCTGGGCGTCTAGGACTTGTAAAATGGGTGCAGGAAGTATCTTGAGCCTTAGTTGGGATCCTGAGGTTTGGACACAGGTCCACCGGGGGTGAAACCTCTTGAGCCACGGTGGGAACAAGCCTGGCCGCAGGTGAAGGCTCATGTCCTTGACTGGACTTGTGTTGATCGACCTTCAGTGCATTGATGATATCGGGAGATCTAACCGTTGGATTGCTTTGATTCTAAGTGTGTTGAAAATCTGGTTATCTCCTATATAATGTCTCCAAATTTCGCGATGATCAGACGGTGAAAAGATCTTCTTTGGTTTCCAAACTTCTGACGGCCTGAATTTATCCAAAAATGTACTTTTGCTCCAAAATGCACTTCAAAGCTCCAAATTTCCTGAAATGCCTTTTAAAACTCTAAAACATGAAAAAAACTTATAAAACCTTTAAAACTGAGTGAAAACACCTGCATAAGATATTGAAAGTGATCCATAAAAGTGGTAAAAAATCAGGTGTTATCACAAAAACTAATGGTCATGTGTCTCTAAGCCCGAAGAGCATAGAACACACTGACCGGCAACATTTAGACCCCAGCTACGAAGCCTGTGTTCGGTTGGAAGCCTTTTTAACATGACCAACCAAGTGATAAAGGAGCATCTAGGGATTGCTTCTTTAAACCAAATCAGCTTATGCCAGAAAACAATCGGCACATGGGCACGTTGCTGCTCCCAAGTAGCTTTGGATGAAAAACTAGGCGCATAGGTTCTGGCTGCATTCTGCCAGATGAATACATCAGTTCCTTTAGACACCTGAGGAGATGTCATAGAGGTAAGGATAATCTGCAGATTCTGAGCCTGATCGGATCGCGCTGCAAGAAGTCTCCATTCTCCAATGGAAGTGGCTTGAATAACCTTAGCATCCAGTGGGATCCGCAACTGCCTCGGACCAGAGTGACCAAAATACGAGATTATGGGGCCGAACTCAATCCAGGAGTTAAACCAGAAAGAGGCGTCTTGCTCATCTCCTATATCACTTCGAATAAAACGCACCAGCATGTGCTTTAGTGAAGCATACTGCAGACAGTCCTAGAGAATTTGTTTGCGTCTTCAGTGATCCAGAACTCTTATAAGAGATCATTGCTATATAAAATATCACCTACCTAATATATAAAATATCATTGCTATATATTTAATTTTCTCTTTATCTGTTACCATACATTGGTATTCTTCAATGTTTTATTGTAAACTAGGGGCTATCCTGCGCTTCGCGCGGGGCTACAGTTTAACTTTAAAATTTTAAATCAATGGATAATGATTAATTTGTCAATTAAATTATTTTATTCTGAAACAATGAAGATACATGTAGTTGTTCATTGTTTGGAACATAAATTTAAAAAACTAATGCCCTACATATAGGGCAATTTTTTTGGGTGTAAAGCCAAGTAGCGATACATTGATGGTAGAAACTGTGTTGACATGATAGTTTGTTGAGATCTTCTCGATCCTTGAATGTTTGTAGACAGATTGAGCAGTCATCATTTTCCTCCTCAGGGTTTGGAAACCTTTTAGCTGCGGCGAGATTGGCTATGAGAATGTCTATGTCCATCCTTGATCTTGTGTGGAAATTTTTATCTGTAATTTGAAAAAAAAGAGTCAATGCTTTTACCTGTTTCTGTTTGTATAGATATTTGCACAGCGGTGACGAATTGAAGGAAGTAGGAAGTTGTTTTCTTCTCGCTGTTGCTTCTTCAATTTCATGATATGTAAGAAGATGTTCAATGTTTCTTCTCAAGGTCTCATGTGGCGTGGTGATCCCGTTCCTTGAGTACGGTATATCTATGACGATATCACTTTGATCGGTGTGTGGCCTTTTGATAATTAGGTGGAGAGTGGTGGCTGTGGTGGACTGAGATAGACATGTTTGGTAGGAGAAAGAGTATGTTATGTTTTGCTGCTCTTCCATGGAATCTATTTTATTATTATGATTTTTGTATTCTACCATTTGGTTTTTATAACATATTTTCCTTTCAAATATTGGTCTTTGTTTTTGAATTAGCCGTTAGCTCTTTATTGTTTGCCTTCAATTTTTTCATTAATGCTGATGACTGAATAATTTGGGGCTGACTTTTTTGTTTCAGTTTGTGAGTCATTAGGATTTGTTATTATTGATTTGTGTTTCGTCATGTAATTTCTCAAAGATGCTCTTGCGCTGGGCTTTTAATGGGCATGTGTGTGTCACTTGTTTTTGTTTTGGGCTAATTACATATGTTCTTTTATTACAGGACCCGAGTTATAAACTACACCCCTTTATTTGTTTGGGCCTGGTAAGCTTTTTCGAAGCCCACATTTTTAATTCCTGTCTTGCTTCTCGAGTGGTCGTGGTCGTCGTCTTCCGATGAGAACGAAATTGGAACTGGATTTCGCCCCTCCTTTCCTCCGTGATCTCAGAAACATCTATTGGTGGCTTTCGTGCTATCAGTTTTCCCAATTCCCTGGTGGGCGTCGTCGTAGTTGTCACTGAGTTCTCCAGAAGAATCTCCTCTTGATTGTCGATTGCGCTGCCTTGTGATGTCATTCGGGTGTCGTTTCCGCACAATCTTCTGGGGATTTTGGGTCAGTTCTATTTCTCTTCAATTCAATTTTCTTTGTGATTTGTGCTAAACCCGAGAATAACTTCCCCAATCTACACAGCATCATCCATAAATGGTTGCAAAACCCCATAATCTTAGACTTTTTTGCAAATCCCCTTTGGCTAGCTATTTTGTTTTCCGTTTGTGTAGACTTTTAAACTCGTAGGTTCTTTTGATTGTGTTGTTGATTAGTTTGTAATGCGGTGATTAGAAATTTTGGAAAGATCTCAGTCTGAATTTTATTATTGAAAAATGAGCGGCATACCGCAGCCTATGAAATACGTAAGCATCTAGGCGAATTCAAATGAAATATACAAATCTGACCATCTGCTTATAGTAGTAGCAGTTGTTGCACGCTGTGGACAGGTCGTTTAGGTTGCATAAAATTGGTCTGTTGTCTCTCAGTGTTGTCATGTACCGTCTTTTCCTGACCACCCGTATTCCATGCAAAGATCGTTTGTTAAATCTCCAACATTTAGCTGCTTTGACTCTGTTCTTTTTGCACCCGAGTTTGTCCAAGTATGCTTTCCCCTCCTCTGTTTCTCCTCTGCATAACATGATAATACCATATAGATACATATTTTTTTTATAAGAGCCTTGAGCTGTTGATTTTAGATGTTGAAGCCCTATATTTGTGTTGTTGCGGTGGAAATACTCCTGTATTCCTTTGATGTAGTGGGCCTCCGCATTTCCATTGAGTAGACATCTCTCCATCAATTGGTTGTATTTGTTCAATGCTTGCAATGGCTGCACTGCTAGTGGTTTCAGATTCATTTTTTTGTAAACACGGTAAATCAATAGCTGCCTTTGCTAGCACTGGAGACGCTTCCATGGTATTGCGCACCCCTGTGCGGGAGAACTGAGCAACTCTGGAGATGATCTCTCCTAGGATGTCATTTGAGAGTTTCTCAATGGGTGATAGTGGTGCATTGTTTGTCATTTTTCCCTCTCCTCTTCTCTGGTCTTCTTGAATGGTTTTAACGTAGTTTTAGGGGTTTATATACTTGTGTTCTTGTTATGTCTTGGGTTTGCATTTGGCATTAATTCTGTATTCAATGAGATTTAATGCTCGTAATGTTGTATGCTGGTCATTCATTTCCCATTATTATGTTTTTACCGTTTCCGCTGGAAATATTTGGTATCTTTTGTAACAGCTGTATTGGTAATATGTACGTTGGGTTTATTGATGTATTCCACTATTTAAATTTCAGGCCTGATTAGTTTCCTAAACCCGGTTTATGGTTTACCAAAAACCGGGTTTTGTTTAAGCAGTTGGGGACTAACTTGAGTTCTATTCAAACATTGAATTCCATATTTGAGAACTGGATCTCTCCCGAAATGTGTTGTTTTCCACCCAGTTTAGGACTTCGTCTCATCGCTACCTTGACGTATATATTTTTAAAGATGTCATATACGTGTTTTATGTTTGTTTTTTTTAACCGATTACCGTCTCTGTATGATGTCTGCTTTTTGTTTGCCTCAGTGACAGCACTATAGTGAACAAAATTGTACAACATACCTCCGATAAACAACTGTGAATATGTGTTTGTTATTTTATTCAAATACTTAAATTTAAACCACATGTGAATACACTTTAGAAGCTACACATTATTTGAAGCATTAGAAACATTTAAATGATAATGGGAGTTAGGCAGAGGTGTGGCTATTTCAGCTATAGCTCAACAGAGTCCTAATGCTAATAAATTTCCTCATTTGCTTGTAGTAGTAGCATTTCTTGCATCTGTTATCCATGTCATTGAGGTGGCATTCTGTTGGTGGCTTGTTGTTCCTTAAAGTGTTGCGGTAGCGTCTTTTCTAAATGACAGGAATCCCTTGAAGAGATGTTTGGATGCTTCTCCAGCATTTGTCTGCCCTTTTCTTGTCTTTTTGCCACTGTAGCTTGTCCAGGTATGCTTTGACTTCATCCATTTCACCCCTGCATAACATTAGAATACCATATAGGTAAATACCATTCTCGTAGGAACCATCAGCTGCTGTCTTCAAATGCTTTAGTCCAACTGTCGGGTTGTTGTGCTGAAAGTATTCCAAGATGCCTTGGACATAGTGTGCTTCCACGTTTCCATTTAAAAGGCATCTTTGCATGAGTGCTTCATAGTTTTTAAGTGCCTACAATGGGCGGCCTGCAAATGCTTGCAAGTTGAGTTTCTTGATGACGTGGTTGTCTTTTGCATGTTTTGCTAGCTCAGGTGAGGATTTCATGACATTGCGGACGTCGAGGCGTGAGGAAGAGGCTATACGGGAGATAATTTATGTAAGTAAGACATTTGGTAGAGCTTCAAGCGGACAGAGTATTTTTATCTTCTGCATATTTGGAAATTTTAGGTTGGAATGATTGATGTGGCCGTACCTGGCCAGCTTTATATAGTTGCTTTGGGTAGTGATGTTACATAGTATTCATTACCAATTTATTAGCTTTAAATTCTCATTATAATGACAGGGGCTCTTTATTTCTATCTCTTTAGTGTGTGTGACCGTTACTCATCTGTGTCTGTTGGTTCTTACACTTTCTTTAGAGATCTAGTTATATACCTTCAACACTTTTTGTGTCTAAATTTGTTGTGTGTTCCTAATGTGGATCGTCTTCTATAATGTGTTCTTGTTAGTGTATGTCTTAGCAGCTTGGGCCTCCCTCCTTTGTTAGCCCCTTTTGGGTATTAATTGTCTAACATAAACACTTCAAACCGAGGGTCTATGACAGCTTAGCGTTTTATTAAAAAAGTTAAACCGGGTTTAGTAGAACAGTGTAACTGTAAATCCTTTTGAAAAGTTCTCGCCGTATATATAACACGTATCTATTGCATATGTGTGAAACAGTTTTCCTGATCTTCATCTCTAATTTGCCCCCTCAAATATTAACGCAATGCTACTCTGTTAAAACCTGTGATTGCAAGAGTGAAGAGTTGAAGTTGTAGTTATTTGTGCAATTCCCATATGTAACCTTGGAGTATTAATTTACTGAATCTGCGAGTGAATATTTCTATTAAGTACCTTATGTGTTTCGAAAATTGTTGAATATCTCTTTGTAGACAATATTTGTGACGCCTTCAGTGCTTGCTTCCGATGTCTCATCCAGGATTTTCAGGCCCCCAGGTGAAGTCACTCTGGATAGTGCGACATACAATTGGCCATGGCTGAACACTCCTTTTGGTAGATAGAGGGCAACTTGTTTGAGACTTTGGCCTTGGATCTTATTAATGGTCATGGCATAACAGATTCTGATCGGGAATTGGCGTCTCCGCAATGTGAATGGATGCATGGTATCGTTTGGTGATAATTGAATCCTTGGTATTGATAACACCGTATTTTGACCACTTTTATGGATCATAATTGTATCTTATGCAGGTGTTTTAAATCTGTTTTCAAAGCTTTTTAAAGTGTTTTCAATGTTTTAGAGTTTCAAAAGACTTTACAGGAAATTTGGGCAAACGATATGCAATTTGGAACAAATGAGCAATTTTAAATAAATGCAGACCGTCAGAAGTATGACAAGCGATGAAGACCTTCTCACCGTCTGATCACCCCCAAATATTGAGACAACATAGAAGATCCAACCGGCTTTCTAATGCACTTGGTTTGGAGAAAATCCAACGGTTAGATCTTCAGATACTCCCGATGCAAGAATGACAGAAAATGCAGTTCCAGAAGAAAGCAAGAGCCGGGACCGCGGCAAACACCCATTTCCCGCGGGTAGAGCCACCGCGACCGCGGAACTTGGTCGTTCACTTTCCCGACGACTTAATTAAAGCTCATATCAATTCCTTTCGTTATTTTTGAAGCCCTAAGTGTCCAGGACCACTCCAGAAGCTATAAATACCCCCTTTGTGTGTTCTTTTCTGTACTTAAATTTTCGTGGGAGACTCAAACCCTAGAGAGGGAGGCCGCCGGTTTTGGAGGAGGAGCCGTTGTAGGAGGAGCCGCCGCTGGAGGAAGACATCGCGCCTCCATCGTCGCTTCCGTTCTTCGTTCTTCTTCCTTCTATTCTTTTTCAATTTCGTTTATGATGCTTTGTTACAATATGTTTGAGTAGTTACCCAGTTGGGTTTAAAGGGATTATTCAAAGGGAATTTCATGTGTCTTTGTTTATGAATCGATAGATTTAGGGTTATTAATCTTCTAGATGTTCTTCGTTTGCCTTTAATCTTACTGCGTGATTCTTTGCTGGCCACTTAGAAGCCGATCCGATATGATATGTTGCGAAAGCTTTCATTGATTGTCTGAACTAGGGTGAAACGAGCAATTCTTCTATAGGAGTGGAAACCTACCTGTAGTTGAGTTGTGAATGTTGATGAGTCTTGTCCTGCTATTGAATCTTCACCCTTCCAGAATCAGAGTGGAAACCTACTGATTAGGGTTGCGAGAGATAGTTGTTTAGTGCTGCGAAAGTAGGCTATTCATACTTCCGTGCCTCGAGTTCTAGAACATACGTAGTTGATTACCTTTATCACTTGTTTAAAATCGACATAGCCTAGTCCATGAATCCCTGCGAAACCCCTTGATGCCCAACGTTTGTTTTCCATAGCTTACAACCTTCAATTCTATTTGCTTTTCAATCGCTATTTACTTGCCTTCATTCGCTTTTGTTTAATCGATTTTACTTGCTTTTATTTGCTTTCGTTTTCAATTGCTCTTTAGTTTTTACTTGCTTTCTAGTTTAGATTTAGTGACAACCAAAAACCCAAAACCAAAACCCAAACCTGTTTAGTTCTAGTCTGATTTAAGCGTTGCAGTGAATTCGTACTGAAACAACTAAGTCTCTGTGGATCGATACCCTAAGTACTACAGCGCACATATGTGCACTTGCAGATATTTAGGGGTTATAAATTTAAAACCTGAAGCTTAGTAAAACGAAAACCAACAAACCCTGCTTTTGCTCGCAATCAAGTTTTTGGCGTCGTTGCCGGGGACTTTGATTTGTTTCGTTGCGAATCCCAGCTTAAATCCACTAGAACACTTGTTTATTTTACTTTTTTCTTTTGAATTTTTTTCAGGTTTCTCTGAGATGAGAGACCGGGAACATGTTCCTGGAACTCTTGGTGATCCACCAAATCGTGTGGATGGTGATCCAAGCGATGATGACCTGACTGATGATGAGTTTGAAGAACCGATTTATGATGACAATGAGCTGATCGGATCGGTCAAACACAAAGATGATGATGAACTGATTGGAAGTTTCGATTCACTCGAAAAGCTCATGGGAGATCGAAGAGCTATTCAACCAGCCTTACCTGAGGATGGCAAAACCGAAATTAAGGTACCCCATATCCATTTAGTTCAACAAAATCATTTCTCTGGTTATTCATTCGAAAACCCGATAGACCATATCGAGACTTTCGAAGAATTATGTGCAACCATTACAGCAAATGGGGATTACCACAAGTGTAGTCTTTTCCCATTCTCTCTTAGAGATAAGGCCAGCAAATGGCTAAAATCTTTGCCACCTGCTTCACTAAAAACGTGGGCAGCGTGTAGAACTGCTTTCCTAAATCGTTTTTATACTAGAAATCGTTCAAATCTTTTAAGAAAGAAGATGAGAACTTATAAACAAAAAGAAGATGAAGATCTTTTAGATAATTGGGAAAGATTTAGGGAATACCAAAGAGATTGTCCACACCATGGATATACCGAGGAATACCTGCTGGGTATCTTCTATCGCGGTATAACTCCAGAGTTACGATACTCTTTCGACATAGCAAGTAATGGAGATTTCACAACTAGATCTGTAGAAGATGCTCACGTTTTCATTAAAAATTTAGGAAACAGCATCCGAAATCAAGTAACCTTTGGTAATTCTGCACTTCCTGAGAAGAAAGAAGAAATTTCGGAAGTTATAAAGTGTCTCCGTCACATAATGAGTCATCTTGGATTGCAACAACCAAATAAGGTACACAATACATGTAACTTTGATAGTTGGGACAACCCAATGGATTCTTATGATCAAGGGATGGTTAACACTGCAGAAGTCTATCAAATTCAAGATTCTCCATTCGTTTCTGATCACCGCGGGTCCATTCATCCGAACCGCGGCCAAGCAAGGTTTCACCACGGTCGTGGCTGTTCTGACCGCGGCCAAGACCTGTTTCACTGTGGTCGCGAGCCTCCTGACCACGGGAAACTGTCTTCCGAATCTGCCTGGAAATCACCTTCCGAACCAATCTCGGCTATTCAATCTAATCATGTTCCCTATCCTAGTTTTCCCTCTTCTGAAGCTGAAAACCTAAACAAAAAGAATTTAGAGCTTGAAAAATCTAGGTCTCAAGAGATTAGTGATCTTAGATCTGAGCTAAAAACGATGCAAGAGGATTTCGATAAAAAAATTTCCACCCTCCTTAGCATAATGGTCAAAACTAATTCTAAAAACTTAGAAAATTCTGAAGAGGAGCTAAGAGAAAATTCTTTCGAAAACTCAAGTGAAGCAGATCCCTCCGATGATGTGAAAGCTATCACACTTTGGAGTGGATTAGCTTACAAAGAGCCTGAATTTCCTAAAGATCCCGAAGATGAGGAAAAGGGTAAGGAAAAGGAGAAAGAAAAAGAAAGAATCACGAATGAAGATGTTGAAAAAGAAGTGGTAGGAGAGAAGGATGGAGAAGAAGTAAGAGAAGATTCATCCCGGGAAATCCTCGGAGAAGACCCGATTTCACCTCCACCAACTCGTGTCTAGAAACCTAAACCTCCATATCCTAGAGCCTTAAGAGCCCCTAAGAAAGAGAAAGAAAAGCTAAGCTGAAAGAGTTAATCGATCAATTAAATGTGAGATTACCTTTCGTAGAAGCTTGTGCTATGATTCATGCTTTAAGAAAATACATGAAGGGTATTCTAACAAATTCTTTGACTCTTGAAGAAGGCGTTATGATGATAAACCATGAATGTAGTTCTATCCTGCAAAGCCGAATCCCTGAAAAGAAAAAACGATCCTGGAAGCTTTGTATGTTCTTGCACCATCAATGATGTAGCTTTTGAGCGTGCTCTCTGTGATTTAGGATCTAGCATAAACATGATGCCTCTTTCAGTAGCAAAACGTTTAGGACATCACACTTTCAAGCCCACTAAAAGTTCTTTAGTATTAGCTGATCGTTCTGTTAGACAGCCAGTAGGTATCCTAGTAGATGTTCCTGTAGAAATCGAAAAATGTTCCATACCTACCGATTTCGTAGTTCTAGAACTAGAAAAAGAATCTAAGGATCCACTTATTCTTGGAAGACCATTCCTATCTACAGCCGGAGCCATAATCAATGTTCCTGAAGGAAAAATTGACCTTCATCTAGCCGGTCTAGTTATGCAGTTTGACATGAACAAAAGTTTTGATAAACCAACTTTGGATGTCAAAATTTGTTGGGTTGATGAGTTAGACGGAATTATTGAGGAAGTCTATGAAGATCTGCTTCTAGACGACCCTTTAAGTGTCACGATTTCACCCGCAAAAGATGAACGCAATTTCCTTGAAGAAATTTCGAGTGAGTGCGTACGTATGCTTGATAAATCCAAAACTTATAGGAAAACTCTACACTATCTAGATCTTAAGGACCAAAAAAACATTCCTACACCTCCTAAAGACACTGCTGCAGCAATTAATGATCCTTGGAGCGAGCTTAAAGCCCCTAAAGTCGAGCTTAAACCTCTTCCCGTCGGACTTAAGTACGCTTTCCTTGGACCAAATTCTACTTATCCTGTCAAAATAAACTCTGGTTTTACGGAAGAAGAAATCACAATGCTGTTGACTGAGCTGAGAAAGCATAGAAAAGCCTGAGGATATTCACTTGATGATATACCTGGAATCTCTCCAGATCTTTGTATGCACAAGATAAATCTAGAGGATAATGCTAAAAACTCAAGGGTTCCTTAGTACCTTC
>NW_006256852.1:4460501-4461358 GCF_000478725.1 Eutrema salsugineum | reverse complement strand
AGCTGATTTCATTATGCCATCAATTCTCTCTTTCCAGCAAGGTATGAACCTCAAACTCACCATTCTTACTCGATTTTGAACTTAGGGTTTTCTTTAAAAACCCAAAATCTTGGTCTATTGATGGTGGAAATAGCTTAAGGATGATAGATTATCCATTTAGGTTATCTAAAAATCGATTTTAGCACCTAGCTTTAGAGGAATTGAGATTTTGAAAGTTGGATTCTTCATGCTTCATAAAAATCGAATTTGGAACAGTAAAATTGATGAATTTGATTTAGTCTTGTGTGATTAGTGATTAGTATTGGGTAATCTTTATAATTCACATGGAAATTGCTCATAAAAACTGATTTTTAGAAGATTTCTATGTTGAGGACATAAAAAATCCGAATTTAGTCATAAACTACTTGATTTCTCTGATTTAATATCAATTTTGTTTGCTACTAGTTTTAATTAATCTCTTTATACTAGCATTAGTATAACAGATCTTAATGTGTTAAAATTAGCACCCAAATTCACTCTTTTTCCAAGAATCATTTCATTTTGCAGAAAATGGATGAGTGATTGATCAGCACTTCACTACCATCACGGTTCTATCATCATTTTCTTTTCTTTTATCTTATTTTATCTTATTTTGCTTTTATTCACCATCTTCTCACCAACTTTTTCACACTGGGGACAGTGTGATTTAAGTCTGGGGGAGGATGTCTATCCGTACTGATTATTTTCCTGCTTTTGCTTTTAAATTTCAAGTACTTTTTTAATTTTAATATGTAACCTATTCGACATTAAGTATTTTTCAGGAATGTTTGCCGCAAAACTATGATGATTTAGACCTGTACACTTCTACACTATGCATG
>NW_006256852.1:4417188-4431189 GCF_000478725.1 Eutrema salsugineum | reverse complement strand
TGTTTGACCAAAGGTTTGCAGAACTCGCCACCTGGCAATATAGCAAGATAATTACAAATAACTTCCTCATTTGAGTTGCTGTCGCGATGTGCGCAGGCTCTTCTATGGCCTTATGCCATTCTTTGTCATCCGCTGATAAGCCATGTGCGTTGCATGTGTCTTTGAACTTTGTATATGTCACCCCTCCAACAGTCAATAGATCTTCGAAGCATGTAGGACCTTTTAAAACATTAACCAAAATTCGCAGGTAGTAGACTTCTCCAGCAGTTGGATGTATGTATGCAACTCTCCCTATTGATGCTCTTTGCTTCCGGGGTGTCCAAATTTTTCCAGAGCTGTGATAGACGAACATTGTTGGGAATTCTACGTAGGTGAGATCGCGGCCATCTTCGTACTTGTCGTTGGCCTCCATCCAGGCGGTGAACATAGTTCTCTCTATATCTTCTCGCAGTAAAACATTGTCTAAATCATCAGACTGATCAAATACCACTCTTTGTTGATTTAGCAGGTGAATTGTTAAATTCATTACAGATGGCAGGTTGTAGTGAATGTGGAAGGCGAATAATCTCCACGCGGCTTCACAGGCTGAGACATAACAGCAGTCAAGGTACGCATCAATCTCATTAGTTGTCGATTTGTCTGATTTGTTCCCATGGTGTTCACTTCCTTTTGCTGTAGCCTTTTCAATCGCAATTGTAGCTTTGTCCACGCCTTTTGTGATGTACTTGAAAAGGTATTTAATTGCACTTGTTTTACAGCATCACTCCACGTTGATATGCGCCTTGTATTTCTTCAACAGTTCCAAGTTATGAGGGACAACATGGCGATTATCAAGTCTCGAATCACCTTTCATAACATACGCGGACTCAATATGTCGACGCCTGTATACAACGAATCCTGATTTGTCTACGGTGGTATGTTCAGAGAATGCCTTGGGGTAGTTTTTGGTGCACTCACCCTTTTCCATACATGGCGAGGTAAGCCGGTTCTTCCAAGGTCCATGCATCATATGACGCTGGACTAATTCAAAACCTTCCCTATCTGTCTCTTTGTCTGGTATTTCTGCTGAAATATATTGGTCGATCAATGCTGCAGTTGGTTCCTTTATCTTTTCTTCAAACCATAAGAGAATGTGTGCATGAGGCAAGCCTCGCTTTTGGAATTCAATAGTGTAGACAACTGTACATGACCGATAATTAAAAATACTGGTTAGTTTTTAAAGTCTCTTTCTATTTTAAAGTCTCTTTCTAGTTTTTGGAATTTCAAGTCTACTTTAAGTACTCTGCATTCTAGATCTGGCCTGCTGTTTGCTGATTCGCCGCCATAAGCTTGTAGGTGTTCACTTATTTCTGACCAACTCGAGTTTGCAGTAAAGGTTATGAATAAGTTTGGATTTCCATACCATCGACAAATAGCCATTGCATCATGGTACTTCTCAGTCATGTAGCGTGGACCAGCAGTGAACTATGACGGCAAGATAACCTTCTTCCCCACCTTTTTGGCGTCGGTGTCCCCCCTCTCAACTGCATCACAGACATTGTTGTATAAATCTGCCTGCAATTTTTTTGGTTCAGACGGATGTAGCGTAATCGTTCTTGTTCAGTTGCTGTGTAGGCATCTACAATGTACTGATGCAGTAACCGGCCACCTTTAATGATCGTCATTCCTTGAGTCAATCTCGGTTGCAGTTGGTAAGCATAATACTCCCTCATTGTCATACATTCCCTCTTTATTTTTGTGCCGTCTGTGGTTGAATATCGAATCTCATTATGGTACCCTTGTTCACCATATGGAGATAACAGGGGATACTGGAGGCTCATAAAAAGGAGGTGTAGATCACTGATTATTTGAAGAGAAGAAGACTTGAACTGAAGAACAACATCTCTGTCTCCGCTGTTTATTGTAGTAAGGCCTCCAATCTCATCAGCACTGGGTAGATCATACTGTCGGCCACGATGCTTCTGACTGACCAGTCGTATATTAAACTCCATTGTCTCCTCTGATTCATAGCGATCCCGTGCATGGCGGAATATCTTGGCTAGATGATTGTGTTCATATAACATCTTGATCAGCTGTTCCACAATCTTCTCATCAACTCTGACTGTCGCAGCTCCACGGTTCATTGCTTTGATTCGATTCTGCACTTATTTGCTGTGTCAAAAATAAATAGTTGTAGGAACTGCGGTGGTGCACCATCTACCGGCAACAGCGATCCGATTTGGTGGTGAATCTGGCCATGTATTCTGTATGTAAATGGACCTTGTGTTCCCGTCTCCGTGTGATCAACTTTAGCTCTCATTGAAGTGAATGCTAGATTTTCGTTTACAACACGGATAGTTGGCCTGAAACCCGGGGATTCTAATAGTTCCTTTAATGGAGATGGAGGCTCTTTAACAGGTGGTAATTTAACACGACCTTGCTGACAACAAATGCTGAACTGTTTTGTGGAGGCCGTGGTAAGATTCCCGACAGCTTCTCCTTTCCAAACTAATGCCTCACAAAATGCACAAGTGACTAAATCTGAGACGTTCGACTGTGAGCTGCTTTGACGCCCTGGCAATGGTTTCACGTGATGGTGTTATGCATTTTAAAAAGCTCTAAGGGAAGTCACTGAAGCAGAAGCGGTCATAATAAGGCGCATGGTATGTACCTGTACACATTCCTTTATTTTTGCAGGGCCTGCAATTTATGATTTGAATTCTCATATTAGTTGTGGTTTCATATGTCTACAGTTTCAATATACTGTCACTGTATATTGACAATATCTACATCTATATTTAGATGGGGCCAAATATGGTAAAGGAAAGCATGTCGACATGCCTGTTTTTTTTAAAGCTTTTTTACATGCTCTTAAAGCCCGGCGAATTTTGCGAGCTTCCTTGGCCGTCGCTGGGAAATGTATTGGATACAGAGGTCAGATATCAGTGTTGCAAATTCGCTGTGGTACTGCAGAGTTAAAGGGATACCTTTATCCGTGGGCGTGGTGTCCCTGGTAGCTACATTTATACCAGTGTATTTGTCATTTTTCAGGGCTAGCCATGGAGGTATCCACGTTTTCTCTTCAACACCTGCTAATATAACATGTGTGTCCATTCGTTGTGTGCAAACATTAATACAGATATTACATAATAACTTACAACGATTCTTCCCCGTCGAGTTCGCCGTTGCAGTGGACCTTAGTCTTCTGGATTGCAGTGCAAGTGCCCCTGTAAAATTTATAAAAAGGTATTCCTGTTGTTCAAGACGTAAAAGATTTGAAAATGCAATCTACCGATTGTGTTTTTGTTCAGTGTTGACGCTGTCATTTTTGCTCTCCGATGCTCTCTAGCTCTCTTAGCAAGACCTTACAAATTGCCATAGAGGATTTATATGTCTGTTATAGTTACTGTGTAATTGAGTTCCGGCGGCCTGTCTTTAAATCCAGGATACCTGCCCGTTCCGGTGACTTGATGATGTGGTGCATTGAGAGCTCAGGAGAGGCTAAAAATTCAGATGACAGCCAAGGTTATCTTCTCTCTCTTTGTATGCCACCTGTATTCAATAGCAAGCTTGTTCTAAGCATCTGCATCCCGGTTCTTTGTTTTGTAGTTTGTATTGTTACCTTGTTTTCTTTGATGAGAGCTCTTGGACGATGTCTGCAATTTAGCTGAAGTCTTACTTGCTGGTTTGGGTGCTTCTCCGCCTGTGTAAAATGCTTTCCCTTTCTTTACCATGGTGTTCGTTAGTATAAGGACGTGGTTCAACAATGGAGAGGTTAATGTATTTCTACATTATGTAGGTATTCGGTTGTAACTGAGAAACTTAAATTGTAATTACACCAACAGTTTGTTTTTGACGCTATTAAATAGGTATTTAATCATTTGGGTGGAGGTGTTGACTCCGTAACGGTTAACATTTTTCATTGCACGCATGACCAAGGCGATAACTAATGAGGTGGTGATATGGGCACCTAGTAATATTACTTCACGTGTAGACTATGTAAAAGGAGACTATGTAACCTAAGTATTCTTATTGCCAATGATACAAACTTTGAAGCTGTCCGTGAAATACTATACATCTTTATAAGGCTCAAATTGGCCATCCGATTGTCTTAAACCCACAGTCTTATTACATCATCGATTTTACCCGATACCCTTGTCTTCTGTTGTAAACATATATAATATGTCTTCATAAACTATTGTCAGTGGTTGTGCTTACCAAATCCCCCTTTGTTATATAATATTATTACGGTCTAGTTAGCATAGAGCAAAAATCAAAATGAAGCATTGTATTAATTTAAACTTGTTACATAGAAATGAAGGCACTATATTACATAGCTATATAGAAAAGGGAAATAGACGTGAGGGTGATGCGGGGGGCTAATTATTCTGAAATGATAAGTGTGCAAGTGGACTTCTATCCTTTCTGCAGCTACTCTTTCCTAGCTTTCTTCACGGCTTGTAACTCAGCCGCTACTACTCCATCAGCACCCATGGTGTTGCCCGGAAATCCACTGCCAGTTCTACTTGTTGGGTTCTTTATGCCGTCTGCGTGGTCATGGGACTCTTCGGAGCGGCTAATGCCTCCTTGGAACTCGGCACCATCCTGTATATATATGTATGAGTCTGTAGCAGTTCTGGTTGCAGTTTATTATGGGCTCAAAGTGCATTCACGTAATGAACCACAAACCTGCGTCTCAAATTTGGGGGTCGGTATAGCCTGAGGAGCACTGAAGATGCGAGAAATAGTAAAGGATTGATGTTTTGGTGTGAAGTTGTATTCCGAGAGTTTCAGCTGGAACATGTATGTCTTTCTCACAATATTTGTGATAAATGGAGGCGGAGTGCTGTGGCCATTGTCCTCCCAACCTGCATCCTGCAGAAATTGATGGTATAGAATAATACCATGGTTTGGGAGTATTAGTTTGAGGGCAATCATACCATTGTTGCTCCAGCATCAGCTGCGCGGACACTTGTCAACTTTGTCATGTCTGTGTCGAAAGCAACAAAAACTGCATTGTCTTTGCTATCACAGACGACCAACTCAACTCGATACCTGTGGAAAGTTTGAAATTATGAGTTGTAGATATGGCTGTCGATATATAACATGTCTTAGAGTTAGAATACCTTATGACTCCCACGGCATTGGGGTTGTGGCAAACATAGCAGGTAAATGTAGAGTTCCTGCGCACCAGTTTTTTGGAACACTTGGGGCAAGATACGTAACACCACCCGTTCTGAGTTTGGATGTCTATGACTTTGCTTGTGCAAATGAAATCAATAGCCTGTGTGGTCGTAAAAGAAGTCAAGGGTAGCGGATATGTGTTCCAATATAATGTTTATGTAGTAATAGAACTTCATTATGCCCAGGTTTAGTGTTTGTTACCTGAGCTGGAGATTTCAAAATGAAGTCATTAAGCTCCACAACTGTTATGGTTTCAAGCTTCTGGACGCCAACCTTCTTCGAGACTGTGGTGATGGAGTCTTCCATTGCTGTCCTGGGGATGGTGCAATGTCTGAGAAATAAGATGTAGTTATGTACGATGATCAAATACATAAGATTCTGGAAGGGTTCTTACTGGTTGGTGTAGTTTTGGGATGCCTCAACAACATTGTCGAAGAAGAAATGGGTCCCTGATGTTGCGTTGAGGAAAAGTTTTCCTGGAAATGATACATCGTTTGGCTCATACCAGTTCCCTGAAGATAAGGGTATCTATGAATTATAAATATTTTTTTAACCATGGACATACCTCCGACGAATTTGGGGTTGATATTAGTGGCAAGGATGACGCGGGGCTCACCACCAGCACGCTGGAGTTTCTGGTTTAGCTGTTTTGCTAATGCATCGAATGCACTAAGTGTGACGGGGATGTCGCTGCGTGCATATGTTGTAGATGGGGTAAGAAGTCGGAACACTTCGGTAGAATAAGTAGGCAATGAAGTCTGTAATGGACTTACTTTGAAAGGCGGAGCTGGATCATTATATGTTCTGTTATCTGGGTCTCTCCATTTTGAATGGACTTTATCATACTCAGTTCGCCGATGACATCTAAAATAGGGACAGTGGATCTTATTAATATAGACTCCCGAGTATCATGTCAACGTATCTAATTATATGTTTAACCAAACTCACCTGGAAGTTCCGAGTTTGAGTTCACGAGGCTCAACAACTCGTCATAGCTGCGGAACCACAACATCTGTTTCGGTATTGAGGATTCCGAGTTTGGGACCTCGACGAAGCTGGTATCGGATGTGAAACGGATGGAAAATTTGGAGTCGCATAGCTTGAAGTTGTTGTTACTGCGGGTGACATCGAAGCCCCTCATAGTGTAAATTGAACCTTCCCGTAGAAGGTGTTTGAAGGTGTTTAGACAATGAACGTTGATGGACCCTTGGGTGACAGTGGACTGCAAAGTAAGTTACCAACAAACTTTAAGACACGCAGAATACATTGGAGAGAGACACGCAGAATTGAGTTTGAAAGATTCTAATGAGGTACTACCTTCTCGTCAAGGAAGAGCATGTCTACACCAAGCAGCTCACCGCCTTTCTTAACGTTCCGGGCCTCCCAAAATCGGAGGAGTCTAGCAACTACTGGCTGAACACAGTGGTCAGCTTTCAGGTCAGCAAGAAGGAGAGGGGAGTTAGCCATATCTGTCTGTGTTAGAGCTGCGGAAAGAGGAGAGTGGTTGATGAGTATGACATTACAATGCTGAAAGATGTTATTTATAGGCATCCACAGTGAGGGGCCATCAGCAGTGCGAATTGAAGACTGATGGCGAGGAATTGTGCGATGGCAGTTACAGATGTAGTTATAATTGTGACTGTAATGGTGAAAAGAGGAGTGATTACCCGTATTTAATGAGTGAAACGGCTAGCACATTGACCGGCGCTGTAATCACAACGTGCTCGTGCGGTTGGACATCTCCAGATGATCAAATCATGCACCGCTAGATGCTAGGTTGGCCTTCGGCAGCACCAATCGCCGTCACGGAGAAAGTAGAAAGGCAAAGGAGAGAGGCGAAGTGTAGACAGAGACGAAACGTCGGGGGAGAGCAGTAGCTACTTCTGGGCTGATAGATGAATTACAGGCCCATTCTAAAAGATATAGCCCAATTACTGGATCAATTACCGGCACGTCGCTCCGACCCAAAGATGGCCTTCTACAGACATGCTGAGGTGGCATAAAATTAGCAAGGGTGTAGATGACGTGTCAGAGTAAGAAGAGAGAAAACTCTACTTTATATATATAGATTTTATCGTTGACTGTTTATCTGACGTCGAATTTCTCAGATTAAATCCTTATTTGAATGTACTGGTGTTGGATTATGATTTATAGCCTCACTGATATAATACTCGGGAGAGCCTTATACTGCGTGATAAGTGTTGGGCTAAATTTTATCAAAGCTCAATGATTTATTAATTTAGTAGAGTGTGAAAAGAAAAAAAAACAGAGATTATACACTTAGTGTATTAGAGGAGAGAAAATTGTTTTTGGCTCAAGATTGTTTTAAATTGCTGGTCAACCAAACAATTTAATTCAATATTGATTGTCTCCTTTATTCATTATTGACTCATAATCAATTTGCATTTGTAACCCTCACATACCTCCATTATTGCCAAGATTTATTGGACAAAACTATAAGACTATATAAAATGGTTGTCTTTTTTATTTTCTCTCATGCATTTTTTTTTCTTTACACCAATAAAAATTCACACCAAACATAGCAATTTTTCTCTCATTTTTCATTCTTCTCAAAAGTAAGCCCGAGCAAATATCATATAATAATAAGTTCATCGATTCTATAATCGGGTGCTGCGATTATAGTTTCAAGTGGTTGTATCTTAAGATTCGTTATCCCATACACCACCACACTGCAGAAGATATTTTAGATTAAGAAAAAAGTTCAACTCACCTCCACTTCGTCGTTTTTTCCCTTAAATCTATTTCATTTACAAAAACTTTTCCCAAAAATCATCTCTATTTCCTTTTGCAATATTTTTGTCTCAAATATTTTACGCCAACAGTCTTAATCCAAAAAATCCGATTCTATTATTGGATCCTATATTGCAAAATATTTTCTTCTTTATTACGATTTTTAGAAAAACGTGTTCTCCTTCTAGGAAACACTTTCTGCGACAATCAAAAAGATGGGCTATCGCTGATCGTTTCCATGATTTAAAAAAAAAAACGATTCTCATGTACAAAGAAATGATTTTCACAAAAATCAAAACGATTCTCATATACAAAGAAACAATTTTCACAAAAATCTTTGGCAAGGCACGCAAAATGTTATCTTTCATAAAGATCAAAACAATCTTAAACCGTAGACGGGACATTGTCTAACAACTTCCCTAAAACGTCTACAACTCGTCTTGGTACGCCGTCCGACTACATCCATGAATGATTTTCGAGTTTAAAAACTCAAAGCGATTCTAGGAACGCATTATAGTGATATCAAAAGAACACCATAGTTTAGCGATTTATAATTTTTAATCGCCATTTACTTGATTCTATTCTACGAATATGACATTTTTTCTGTCTCTTTTTAAATAGATGTCAATCAACGTTGAAAAATCTATAACTGAAGGAAACGTTGATGTTGGTGAGTCAACACCCAAAGTTGTTGGAGATGTACCACTCGGGTCTCTGCCCACAAAGATTACGTCTTTAGCTAGCGTTGTAGTCGCAGGTTTCACACTAGACAAGTTTGATGGTACCAAATTTAAACAATGGCAACAAAGAATGCATTTTTTCTTGTGCACCTTGCACTTTGATAAGTATCTCACCAAGGACAAACCAGTTTTGCCTGCTGACAATATCGATGTGCATGCAATTGCAAGTGTTGAAACTTGGAACCCTAGGGACTTCTTTTGCAAATGCTACATACAAAGCCACTTGGTGAGACAGCTGTTTCATGTCTACAGTGAGGTCAAATCTTCCAAGGCTCTCTGGAAAGCATTGAAACAGAAGTACATGATGGTGGACTCAAGGCCCATCATGGAACAAGTACATGAATTTCAAATTAGTTGTCAAGGAATCGCAGATGAAGGAATGAAGATCTGTGAAATTTTTACAGTGATTGATTTGTCGATAAGCTACCTTCTGGCTAGATAGATTTCAGAAACTATCTTGATCACAAGATGAAGTCTCTAACCTTGAAAAATCTGATTTCTAGGTGGAAAAAGGGGTCTTTGTAACGTGAAGGAAAATCCACGCTGCCTGTTAAGCTTGAACAATTTCACTCCCATAATACAAACATGGCAGAGTTCAAGAACAAAGGGAACGAAAAGAGCAACAGGAAATTTTCTCCTTACAAGGATAGGCAAAACAAGTTTTCTCCATGATCATCCACCTCCTTCAAAAAAGAAGCTCCCAAAAAAAAATTTTACTGGGAATTGCAGTTGCTGTCACAAAAAGGGGCACACCTCCACAGAATGTCACATAACTGAGAAAAACCAAAGCTCAAGCAAACTTGGCTGAAGCTGATCTATGTGCGATGGTCACAGAAGTAAACATGGTTGAGGCAAATCCCAAGTCATGGTGGTATGACACTGGTGCAACGAATCATATTTGCATTGAAAGAGACTAGTTCTCCACTTATAAGAAGAGCAAGAATAATGGTCACCTGTTGATCGGAAATGAGTCTCAATACAAGATTGATGGCATAGGCAATGTGGTTTTGAAGATGACTCAGGCAAGGAAGTCACTCTGACCAATGTGAAGCACATGCCAAACATGAGGAAAAACTTGATATCTGAAACCATGATCAACAAGCATGGATTCGCAGTCAACATCGAGTCTGACCAGCTGATCCTTAGGAAATATGGGATTTTTATTGGGAAAGGTTTTGTTAAGGAGGATCTGATCAAAATGTGTGTGACAGTCCTCAAAAATGATGTACCCTCTTCCAGTTCAATTAATTAGAATGCATCTTCTAACTTGGTTGAGTCTTTTGATATTTGGTATGAACGATTAGGACATATGAATTACAAATCGATCCAAAGATTAATGAATTCGAACATAATCTTCAAATGCAAAATAAGTAAACATAAATGTGAGACATGTGTTCAAGAAAAACTCACAAAAACTTCATCACCTCATGTGGAACGAATTACCGAACCTCTAGGCCTTATACACACAGATTTGTGCAAATTAAAGTTAGTCCATTCTGGAGGAGGAAAAAAGTATTTTGTAATTTTCATAGATGATTGTATAAAATACTGCTATATCTATTTACTAAGAAGTAAAGATAAAGTCTTGGAAAAATTCAAAGAATACAATATTGAAGTTTAAAATCAACTCGGAAAAACTATTAAAATAGTTAGAAATGATAGAAGAGGTGAATATGATGGACCATTTAATGTCTTTGCTCAAGAAAAATGCATTATACATCAGACCACTGCTCCATGCTCACCAGAATCTAACAGAGTTGCAGAACACAAAAACCAAACTCTTAATGAAATGATGAATGCAATGTTGTAGGAATCTGAACTACCCCAGAATCTGTGGGGGGAAGCAATTCTCATCACAAACTATATTCTCAATAAAATATCGCTAAAAGTAACTGACAAAACGTCTTATGAACTATGGACATGTGGAGTAACTTCGTATAAGTACCTTAAAGTGTGTGGGGGGAGGGGGGGCTACTGAGCAAAAGTCGATGTGCCACCTTCCAAAAAGGTCACAAAAAGACCAAAAAACTGTTAATTGTATTTTCATTGGATATGCACATAACAGTAGTGCTTATCCATTTCTGGTTTACAAATCAGATGTACTGGATATCCATGTAAATATTATAGTGGAATCAAAGAATGTTTCTCTCTTTGAACATACTTTTCCATGTAAAGATAGGCAAAATCCAAAAAGCCCTCGAGAAGATGAAGGGAGCACATATGGGGTTCCAGATTCTGAAGCAGACAAAGAGAATGAACCTAGACACAGCAAAAGAGAGCGTAAAAAAAAAATCCTTCGGTCCTGACTTCATGATGGTTTTTCTTACAGAGGACAAACCAAGAACATTTAATGAAGCTATGTCTACACCAGATGCACTTTCTCTGGGAGGAAACAGTCAACAGTGAGATGGACTCCATTAAAAAAAATCATACATATGAAATCACTAAGCTATCTGAAGAGTTTAAGGCTCTAGGGTGTCAATGGATTTTCAAAACAAAATTGAAGACCGATGGCTCAGTTGATAAATACAATGCTACAACAAGAAGTTCTGGATTTCTTTGACACGTATTCTCCAATAACAAGAATAACTTCTATCAGAATGCTAATTGGGATTGCAGCCTTAAGAAATTTGGAAATCCATCAGATGGATGTCAAGACTGCCTTTCTAAACGGAGAATTAGAAGAAGAAATATATATGAAATAACCTGAAAGATTTGTAGTTCCGAGACAAGAGTACAAAGTCTGTAAACTTGTGAAGTCAATATATGGATTTAAACAAGCTCCAAAACAATGGCATGAAAAAATTTGACAACGCAATGATGTCAAATGTATGACTTCAGCATCAATGAATGTGATAAATGCATCTACATCAAAAACACTCCTAGCGGGTATATCTTACTATGTTTTTATGTAGATGCATGTTAATTATTGGCAGTAATAATGATAGTATCCAATTAACTAAGAACATGTCAAATATATGACTTCAGCATCAATGAATGTGATAAATGCATCTACATCAAAACTACTCCTAGCGGGTATATCTTACTATGTTTTTATGTAGATGCATGTTAATTATTGGCAGTAATAATGATATTATCCAATTAACTAAGAACATGTTTAGTGAACAGTTTGACATGAATGACATGGGTCTAGCAGATGTCATTTTCAGTATACAAAACACAAGAACTTCTGATAGAATCACCCTCTCTCAAGCTCACTATGCTGAAAAAATACTTGAACGGTTTAAAAGCTATTCAAATGGGACTGGAAAAACTCTAGTTGACGCTCAACTTCACTTAACCAAAACCTCAAGTGAAGCAGTGTCACAAGTAGAGTATGCACGAGTAATTGGTAGTCTTATGTACTTAACTGTACTAGAACTGATTTAGCACACACAGTAAATGTACTAAGTCGCTACACAAGTAATCCAGGACAACACAAACACTGGAAAACCATAACAAGAGTATTTAGTTACATTCAATACACTTAAAGTTATGGGATGCACTATGGGAAAGAACCAGCAATTTTGGAAGGATAAAATTGATAGCACCGGTTTTTGATCATTTTTATGGATCAGTTTAAGATCTTTTGCAGGTGTTTTACTCCGTTTTCAAAGGTTTTCAAAGGATTTCTATGTTTTTAGATTTTAAAAGACTTTTCAGGTAACTTGGTGATGTGTACTGTGGTGAGGGTGTCAAGTTTTACCCTAAATGAAATCAATAGCCGCAAGTGCACAGCTGATTAATTATAGTACTTAGGGATCGAATCCACAGGGAAAGATGATCTTTCCTGCAAAAGTCTTCGAAAGAAATATGAAGTAAGGAAGTCTAGAACCAATGATTTTTGTAGGGGTTTTGGTGGAGTCTTTAAAACGTAAAAACTAATCTTAACGAGAAAATACGGGAATTAAAATGATATAATCACTAAACCTAAAGAAAAGGACTAAAAACGAGAAAACGGCTAAACCTAATTGCTTTGAATGAAAATCGGCTAAGTGAATGAAATACTAGACTAAAAGCTTAAATGAAAATCGGTGTAAATCTATAGAAAAGAGGCGCTGGGTTTTCAGGGAAATTCTCTCCGGGGATGAACGATTCAAAACATTGCTAAAGAGTGAATTTAAAAGATCCTAGCTAAAACTTTTAGAACTCGAGTCACAAACGTATGAATACGCCAATGTCGTGATCATAACCAACTATCTCTCTCAATCCTGGTCAGTAGGTTTCCACTCTAGTCCTGGAAGAGAAAAGACGCGATATGCTTAAGACTCATCAATATTCACAGCTCTCCTATAGGTAGGTTTTCACTTCTATGGTCGATCTGCTCTTCCTGAACTAGATCTGGCCTCGAATGAAAACTTTCGCAACACCCAAAACCTAGATCAGATTGTAGTTCATGACGCTACTCCCAGGTATTATAAAGAAGTTTAGAAGATAAAGTTCTAGGATTCGGCTTCAATAGCTAATGGAATCTTCATCGAAGATATATAACCCCCATCGAAAATCCCTTCAACCCAACAATAAAACTACTTAGACATGATGAACGAAAGCAAAGACATAGTGAGGGAACAAGTTTTACCCTTAACAAAACAAATGAAAGCCGCAAGTGCACAACTAATCAGTTGTAGTATTTAGGGATCGAATCCACAGAGATTTGTGTGCCTGGTATTCTTCTATGGTTTTTAACTTTATGTGTAGACTAAATTGGTTTTAAAGGTTGGTTGTTTTTCTTGCGAATTAAACTAAAACAAAAGAAAGCAAATAAATCTATCCTAAAAAGCAGGTAAGAAAATCGAATGGAATGCAATTAGAATAGGCAAATATCGAATGAAAGACTAATAAGGCAAGTAAGATATCGCATGAAAGGTAAATAAAGCAAGTAAATAATGAACTAAGGAAATTGAAATGCAGGTCTAAGAAAGCAAGTAAAAATCGATGGAATTGTAAACTATGGCTAAAAACGCTGAGCTTTTGGGAACTCTAAGGGATCATAATCGGTTTTAACACTAAGGTAGATAGATTGGGATTGACAGATAACGATATATGGGTTCTAGAGCTAGAGTACGGCGGTATGACTACGTCACTGTCGTGATCATAACCAACTGTTTCTCGCAACCCTGACCAGTAGGTTTCCACTCTGGCCCTGGAAGGGAGAGAACGCAAGAGCTGCACAAGACTCGTCAATACTCACGATCTCGCCGCAGGTAGGTTTCCACTCCTACGGAAAAATCGCCTGTTTCATTCTAGGGCTGATACTTAATGAAAACTTTCGCAACACTAACTATCTAGATCAGATACTAGGTGATCAATCAAGCATACATGCAATAAGAACAAGAATAAACAGAGA